>NW_026682991.1:0-169869 GCF_027887145.1 Ammospiza caudacuta
GGAGGCAGGCATGTTGTGGTACTTTTGCGCTCTTCTTGGCTAGTCCTTCGCAGCTGCTGTGTTCTTGGAACTCAGGGCTTTCTGGTTAATAGAGCCCTTACCCTAGGCGTAACTCAAACCTTAACCCTAGGAAGGAAAATCAGCCTATGGTTCGGGATGGTCTCATGGAAATATCAGTGGTGGCAGCCAAGTTGCGTCACTTTTGCGCTCCCCTTGGGATGCCTTTCACAGCTGCAGTGTGCCTGGAGCCCAGGGCTTCCTGGTTTTAAAAAGTCCTAGGCCTAAGCCTAACAGTAACCCTAGGAAGGTAAATCAGCCGGGTATTAGGGTTCTTCCTAAGGGAAAAGCCGTGAAAGCAGCCATGTTGTGGCACTTCTGCACTCCCTTTGGATGCCTTTGGCAGATGAAGTAAGCCTGGAAACTCAGGGCTTCCTGGTTAAAGAAATCCAAGCCCTAGGCTGAACCCTAACCCTAACCCTAGGCAGATAAATCAGCCTAGGTATAGGGATGGTGCCAAGGAAAAAGCTGTGAAAGCTGCCATGTTGTTGCACTTTTGTACTCCCCTTGGGATGCCTTGAACAGCTGCAGTGTGCCTGGAGCCCAGGGCTTCCTAGTTTCAAAAATCCTAGCCCTAGGCCTTAGCCTAACAGTAACCCTGGGAAAGTATGTCAGCCTGGTGTTAGGCTTCTTGCCAAGGAAAAAGCCGTGAAAGCAGCCATGTTGTGGCACTTTTGCACTCCCATTTGGATGCCTTTCACAGCTCCAGTGTGCCTGGAACTCAGGGCTTCCTGCTTTTAAAAATCCTAGCCCTAGGCCGAACCCCAACCCTAAGACGAGAAAGGCAAATCAGCCAGGAATTAGGCATGTCCCCAAGGAAAAAGCTGTGGAGGCAGGCATGTTGTGGTACTTTTGCGCTCTTCTTGGCTAGTCCTTCGCAGCTGCTGTGTTTCTTGGAACTCAGGGCTTTCTGGTTAATAGAGCCCTTACCCTAGGCGTAACTCAAACCTTAACCCTAGGAAGGAAAATCAGCCTATGGTTCGGATGGTCTCATGAAATATCAGTGGTGGCAGCCAAGTTGCGTCACTTTTGCGCTCCCCTTGGGATGCCTTTTGCAGCTGCAGTGTGCCTGGAGCCCAGGGCTTCCTGGTTTTAAAAGTCCTAGGCCTAAGCCTAACAGTAACCCTAGGAAGGTAAATCAGCCGGGTATTAGGGTTCTTCCTAAGGGAAAAGCCGTGAAAGCAGCCATGTTGTGGCACTTCTGCACTCCCTTTGGGATGCCTTTGGCAGATGAAGTAAGCCTGGAACTCAGGGCTTCCTGGTTAAAGAAATCCAAGCCCTAGGCTGAACCTAACCCTAACCCTAGGCAGATAAATCAGCCTAGGTATAGGGATGGTGCCAAGGAAAAAGCTGTGAAAGCTGCCATGTTGTTGCACTTTTGTACTCCCCTTGGGATGCCTTGAACAGCTGCAGTGTGCCTGGAGCCCAGGGCTTCCTAGTTTCAAAAATCCTAGCCCTAGGCCTAAGCCTAACAGTAACCCTGGGAAAGTATGTCAGCCTGATGTTAGGCTTCTTGCCAAGGAAAAAGCCGTGAAAGCAGCCATGTTGTGGCACTTTTGCACTCCCTTTTGGATGCCTTTCACAGCTGCAGTGTGCCTGGAACTCAGGGCTTCCTGCTTTTAAAAATCCTAGCCCTAGGCCGAACCCCAACCCTAAGACGAGAAAGGCAAATCAGCCAGGAATTAGGCATGTCCCCAAGGAAAAAGCTGTGGAGGCAGGCATGTTGTGGTACTTTTGCGCTCTTCTTGGCTAGTCCTTCGCAGCTGCTGTGTTCTTGGAACTCAGGGCTTTCTGGTTAATAGAGCCCTTACCCTAGGCGTAACTCAAACCTTGACCCTAGGAAGGAAAATCAGCCTATGGTTCGGGATGGTCTCATGGAAATATCAGTGGTGGCAGCCAAGTTGCGTCACTTTTGCGCTCCCCTTGGGATGCCTTTTGCAGCTGCAGTGTGCCTGGAGCCCAGGGCTTCCTGGTTTTAAAAGTCCTAGGCCTAAGCCTAACAGTAACCCTAGGAAGGTAAATCAGCCGGGTATTAGGGTTCTTCCTAAGGGAAAAGCCGTGAAAGCAGCCATGTTGTGGCACTTCTGCACTCCCTTTGGGATGCCTTTGGCAGATGAAGTAAGCCTGGAACTCAGGGCTTCCTGGTTAAAGAAATCCAAGCCCTAGGCTGAACCCTAACCCTAACCCTAGGCAGATAAATCAGCCTAGGTATAGGGATGGTGCCAAGGAAAAAGCTGTGAAAGCTGCCATGTTGTTGCACTTTTGTACTCCCCTTGGGATGCCTTGAACAGCTGCAGTGTGCCTGGAGCTAAGGGCTTCCTAGTTTCAAAAATCCTAGCCCTAGGCCTAAGCCTAACAGTAACCCTGGGAAAGTATGTCAGCCTGGTGTTAGGCTTCTTGCCAAGGAAAAAGCCGTGAAAGCAGCCATGTTGTGGCACTTTTGCACTCCCTTTTGGATGCCTTTCACAGCTCCAGTGTGCCTGGAACTCAGGGCTTCCTGCTTTTAAAAATCCTAGCCCTAGGCCGAACCCCAACCCTAAGACGAGAAAGGCAAATCAGCCAGGAATTAGGCAAGTCCCCAAGGAAAAAGCTGTGGAGGCAGGCATGTTGTGCTACTTTTGCGCTCTTCTTGGCTAGTCCTTCGCAGCTGCTGTGTTCTTGGAACTCAGGGCTTTCTGGTTAATAGACCCTTACCCTAGGCTTAACTCAAACCTTAACCCTAGGAAGGAAAATCAGCCTATGGTTCGGGATGGTCTCATGGAAATATCAGTGGTGGCAGCCAAGTTGCGTCACTTTTGCGCTCCCCTTGGGATGCCTTTCGCAGCTGCAGTGTGCCTGGAGCCCAGGGCTTCCTGGTTTTAAAAGTCCTAGGCCTAAGCCTAACAGTAACCCTAGGAAGGTAAATCAGCCGGGTATTAGGGTTCTTCCTAAGGGAAAAGCCGTGAAAGCAGCCATGTTGTGGCACTTCTGCACTCCCTTTGGGATGCCTTTGGCAGATGAAGTAAGCCTGGAACTCAGGGCTTCCTGGTTAAAGAAATCCAAGCCCTAGGCTGAACCCTAACCCTAACCCTAGGCAGATAAATCAGCCTAGGTATAGGATGGTGCCAAGGAAAAAGCTGTGAAAGCTGCCATGTTGTTGCACTTTTGTACTCCCCTTGGGATGCCTTGAACAGCTGCAGTGTGCCTGGAGCCCAGGGCTTCCTAGTTTCAAAAATCCTAGCCCTAGGCCTAAGCCTAACAGTAACCGTGGGAAAGTATGTCAGCCTGGTGTTAGGCGTCTTGCCAAGGAAAAAGCCGTGAGAGCAGCCATGTTGTGGCACTTTTGCAACTCCCTTTTGGATGCCTTTCACAGCTCCAGTGTGCCTGGAATTCAGGGCTTCCTGCTTTTAAAAATCCTAGCCCTAGGCCGAACCCCAACCCTAAGACGAGAAAGGCAAATCAGCCAGGAATTAGGCATGTCCCCAAGGAAAAGCTGTGGAGGCAGGCATGTTGTGGTACTTTTGCGCTCTTCTTGGCTAGTCCTTCGCAGCTGCTGTGTTCTTGGAACTCAGGGCTTTCTGGTTAATAGAACCCTTACCCTAGGCGTAACTCAAACTTAACCCTAGGAAGGAAAATCAGCCTATGTTTCGGGATGGTCTCATGGAAATATCAGTGGTGGCAGCCAAGTTGCGTCACTTTTGCGCTCCCCTTGGGATGCCTTTCGCAGCTGCAGTGTGCCTGGAGCCCAGGGCTTCCTGGTTTTAAAAGTCCTAGGCCTAAGCCTAACAGTAACCCTAGGAAGGTAAATCAGCCGGGTATTAGGGTTCTTCCTAAGGGAAAAGCCGTGAAAGCAGCCATGTTGTGGCACTTCTGCACTCCCTTTGGGATGCCTTTGGCAGATGAAGTAAGCCTGGAACTCAGGGCTTCCTGGTTAAAGAAATCCAAGCCCTAGGCTGAACTCTAACCCTAACCGTAGGCAGATAAATCAGCCTAGGTATAGGGATGGTGCCAAGGAAAAAGCTGTGAAAGCTGCCATGTTGTTGCACTTTTGTACTCCCCTTGGGATGCCTTGAACAGCTGCAGTGTGCCTGGAGCTAAGGGCTTCCTAGTTTCAAAAATCCTAGCCCTAGGCCTAAGCCTAACAGTAACCCTGGGAAAGTATGTCAGCCTGGTGTTAGGCTTCTTGCCAAGGAAAAAGCCGTGAAAGCAGCCATGTTGTGGCACTTTTGCACTCCCTTTTGGATGCCTTTCACAGCTGCAGTGTGCCTGGAACTCAGGGCTTCCTGCTTTTAAAAATCCTAGCCCTAGGCCGAACCCCAACCCTAAGACGAGAAAGGCAAATCAGCCAGGAATTAGGCATGTCCCCAAGGAAAAAGCTGTGGAGGCAGGCATGTTGTGGTACTTTTGCGCTCTTCTTGGCTAGTCCTTCGCAGCTGCTGTGTTCTTGGAACTCAGGGCTTTCTGGTTAATAGAGCCCTTACCCTAGGCGTAACTCAAACCTTAACCCTAGGAAGGAAAATCAACCTATGGTTCGGGATGGTCTCATGGAAATATCAGTGGTGGCAGCCAAGTTGCGTCACTTTTGCGCTCCCCTTGGGATGCCTTTCACAGCTGCAGTGTGCCTGGAGCCCAGGGCTTCCTGGTTTTAAAAGTCCTAGGCCTAAGCCTAACAGTAACCCTAGGAAGGTAAATCAGCCGGGTATTAGGGTTCTTCCTAAGGGAAAAGCCGTGAAAGCAGCCATGTTGTGGCACTTCTGCACTCCCTTTGGGATGCCTTTGGCAGATGAAGTAAGCCTGGAACTCAGGGCTTCCTGGTTAAAGAAATCCAAGCCCTAGGCTGAACCCTAACCCTAACCCTAGGCAGATAAATCAGCCTAGGTATAGGGATGGTGCCAAGGAAAAAGCTGTGAAAGCTGCCATGTTGTTGCACTTTTGTACTCCCCTTGGGATGCCTTGAACAGCTGCAGTGTGCCTGGAGCCCAGGGCTTCCTAGTTTAAAAAATCCTAGCCCTAGGCCTTAGCCTAACAGTAACCCTGGGAAAGTAAGTCAGCCTGGTGTTAGGCTTCTTGCCAAGGAAAAAGCCGTGAAAGCAGCCATGTTGTGGCACTTTTGCACTCCCATTTGGATGCCTTTCACAGCTCCAGTGTGCCTGGAACTCAGGGCTTCCTGCTTTTAAAAATCCTAGCCCTAGGCCGAACCCCAACCCTAAGACGAGAAAGGCAAATCAGCCAGGAATTAGGCATGTCCCCAAGGAAAAAGCTGTGGAGGCAGGCATGTTGTGGTACTTTTGCGCTCTTCTTGGCTAGTCCTTCGCAGCTGCTGTGTTCTTGGAACTCAGGGCTTTCTGGTTAATAGAGCCCTTACCCTAGGCGTAACTCAAACCTTAACCCTAGGAAGGAAAATCAGCCTATGGTTCGGGATGGTCTCATGGAAATATCAGTGGTGGCAGCCAAGTTGCGTCACTTTTGCGCTCCCCTTGGGATGCCTTTTGCAGCTGCAGTGTGCCTGGAGCCCAGGGCTTCCTGGTTTTAAAAGTCCTAGGCCTAAGCCTAACAGTAACCCTAGGAAGGTAAATCAGCCGGGTATTAGGGTTCTTCCTAAGGGAAAAGCCGTGAAAGCAGCCATGTTGTGGCACTTCTGCACTCCCTTTGGGATGCCTTTGGCAGATGAAGTAAGCCTGGAACTCAGGGCTTCCTGGTTAAAGAAATCCAAGCCCTAGGCTGAACCCTAACCCTAACCCTAGGCAGATAAATCAGCCTAGGTATAGGGATGGTGCCAAGGAAAAAGCTGTGAAAGCTGCCATGTTGTTGCACTTTTGTACTCCCCTTGGGATGCCTTGAACAGCTGCAGTGTGCCTGGAGCCCAGGGCTTCCTAGTTTCAAAAATCCTAGCCCTAGGCCTAAGCCTAACAGTAACCCTGGGAAAGTATGTCAGCCTGGTGTTAGGCTTCTTGCCAAGGAAAAAGCCGTGAAAGCAGCCATGTTGTGGCACTTTTGCACTCCCTTTTGGATGCCTTTCACAGCTGCAGTGTGCCTGGAACTCAGGGCTTCCTGATTTTAAAAATCCTAGCCCTAGGCCGAACCCCAACCCTAAGACGAGAAAGGCAAATCAGCCAGGAATTAGGCATGTCCCCAAGGAAAAAGCTGTGGAGGCAGGCATGTTGTGGTACTTTTGCGCTCTTCTTGGCTAGTCCTTCGCAGCTGCTGTGTTCTTGGAACTCAGGGCTTTCTGGTTAATAGAGCCCTTACCCTAGGCGTAACTCAAACCTTAACCCTAGGAAGGAAAATCAGCCTATGGTTCGGGATGGTCTCATGGAAATATCAGTGGTGGCAGCCAAGTTGCGTCACTTTTGCGCTCCCCTTGGGATGCCTTTTGCAGCTGCAGTGTGCCTGGAGCCCAGGGCTTCCTGGTTTTAAAAGTCCTATAGGCCTAAGCCTAACAGTAACCCTAGGAAGGTAAATCAGCCGGGTATTAGGGTTCTTCCTAAGGGAAAAGCCGTGAAAGCAGCCATGTTGTGGCACTTCTGCACTCCCTTTGGGATGCCTTTGGCAGATGAAGTAAGCCTGGAACTCAGGGCTTCCTGGTTAAAGAAATCCAAGCCCTAGGCTGAACCCTAACCCTAACCCTAGGCAGATAAATCAGCCTAGGTATAGGGATGGTGCCAAGGAAAAAGCTGTGAAAGCTGCCATGTTGTTGCACTTTTGTACTCCCCTTGGGATGCCTTGAACAGCTGCAGTGTGCCTGGAGCCCAGGGCTTCCTAGTTTCAAAAATCCTAGCCCTAGGCCTAAGCCTAACAGTAACCCTGGGAAAGTAAATCAGCCTGATGTTAGGTTTCTTGCCAAGGAAAAAGCCGTGAAAGCAGCCATGTTGTGGCACTTTTGCACTCCCTTTTGGATGCCTTTCACAGCTCCAGTGTGCCTGGAACTCAGGGCTTCCTGCTTTTAAAAATCCTAGCCCTAGGCCGAACCCCAACCCTAAGACGAGAAAGGCAAATCAGCCAGGAATTAGGCATGTCCCCAAGGAAAAAGCTGTGGAGGCAGGCATTTTGTGCTACTTTTGCGCTCTTCTTGGCTAGTCCTTCGCAGCTGCTGTGTTCTTGGAACTCAGGGCTTTCTGGTTAATAGACCCTTACCCTAGGCGTAACTCAAACCTTAACCCTAGGAAGGAAAATCAGCCTATGGTTCGGGATGGTCTCATGGAAATATCAGTGGTGGCAGCCAAGTTGCGTCACTTTTGCGCTCCCCTTGGGATGCCTTTCGCAGCTGCAGTGTGCCTGGAGCCCAGGGCTTCCTGGTTTTAAAAGTCCTAGGCCTAAGCCTAACAGTAACCCTAGGAAGGTAAATCAGCCGGGTATTAGGGTTCTTCCTAAGGGAAAAGCCGTGAAAGCAGCCATGTTGTGGCACTTCTGCACTCCCTTTGGGATGCCTTTGGCAGATGAAGTAAGCCTGGAACTCAGGGCTTCCTGGTTAAAGAAATCCAAGCCCTAGGCTGAACCCTAACCCTAACCCTAGGCAGATAAATCAGCCTAGGTATAGGGATGGTGCCAAGGAAAAAGCTGTGAAAGCTGCCATGTTGTTGCACTTTTGTACTCCCCTTGGGATGCCTTGAACAGCTGCAGTGTGCCTGGAGCTAAGGGCTTCCTAGTTTCAAAAATCCTAGCCCTAGGCCTAAGCCTAACAGTAACCCTGGGAAAGTATGTCAGCCTGGTGTTAGGCTTCTTGCCAAGGAAAAAGCCGTGAAAGCAGCCATGTTGTGGCACTTTTGCACTCCCTTTTGGATGCCTTTCACAGCTGCAGTGTGCCTGGAACTCAGGGCTTCCTGCTTTTAAAAATCCTAGCCCTAGGCCGAACCCCAACCCTAAGACGAGAAAGGCAAATCAGCCAGGAATTAGGCATGTCCCCAAGGAAAAAGCTGTGGAGGCAGGCATGTTGTGGTACTTTTGCGCTCTTCTTGGCTAGTCCTTCGCAGCTGCTGTGTTCTTGGAACTCAGGGCTTTCTGGTTAATAGAGCCCTTACCCTAGGCGTAACTCAAACCTTAACCCTAGGAAGGAAAATCAACCTATGGTTCGGGATGGTCTCATGGAAATATCAGTGGTGGCAGCCAAGTTGCGTCACTTTTGCGCTCCCCTTGGGATGCCTTTCACAGCTGCAGTGTGCCTGGAGCCCAGGGCTTCCTGGTTTTAAAAGTCCTAGGCCTAAGCCTAACAGTAACCCTAGGAAGGTAAATCAGCCGGGTATTAGGGTTCTTCCTAAGGGAAAAGCCGTGAAAGCAGCCATGTTGTGGCACTTCTGCACTCCCTTTGGGATGCCTTTGGCAGATGAAGTAAGCCTGGAACTCAGGGCTTCCTGGTTAAAGAAATCCAAGCCCTAGGCTGAACCCTAACCCTAACCCTAGGCAGATAAATCAGCCTAGGTATAGGGATGGTGCCAAGGAAAAAGCTGTGAAAGCTGCCATGTTGTTGCACTTTTGTACTCCCCTTGGGATGCCTTGAACAGCTGCAGTGTGCCTGGAGCCCAGGGCTTCCTAGTTTAAAAAATCCTAGCCCTAGGCCTTAGCCTAACAGTAACCCTGGGAAAGTAAGTCAGCCTGGTGTTAGGCTTCTTGCCAAGGAAAAAGCCGTGAAAGCAGCCATGTTGTGGCACTTTTGCACTCCCATTTGGATGCCTTTCACAGCTCCAGTGTGCCTGGAACTCAGGGCTTCCTGCTTTTAAAAATCCTAGCCCTAGGCCGAACCCCAACCCTAAGACGAGAAAGGCAAATCAGCCAGGAATTAGGCATGTCCCCAAGGAAAAAGCTGTGGAGGCAGGCATGTTGTGGTACTTTTGCGCTCTTCTTGGCTAGTCCTTCGCAGCTGCTGTGTTCTTGGAACTCAGGGCTTTCTGGTTAATAGAGCCCTTACCCTAGGCGTAACTCAAACCTTAACCCTAGGAAGGAAAATCAGCCTATGGTTCGGGATGGTCTCATGGAAATATCAGTGGTGGCAGCCAAGTTGCGTCACTTTTGCGCTCCCCTTGGGATGCCTTTTGCAGCTGCAGTGTGCCTGGAGCCCAGGGCTTCCTGGTTTTAAAAGTCCTAGGCCTAAGCCTAACAGTAACCCTAGGAAGGTAAATCAGCCGGGTATTAGGGTTCTTCCTAAGGGAAAAGCCGTGAAAGCAGCCATGTTGTGGCACTTCTGCACTCCCTTTGGGATGCCTTTGGCAGATGAAGTAAGCCTGGAACTCAGGGCTTCCTGGTTAAAGAAATCCAAGCCCTAGGCTGAACCCTAACCCTAACCCTAGGCAGATAAATCAGCTTAGGTATAGGGATGGTGCCAAGGAAAAAGCTGTGAAAGCTGCCATGTTGTTGCACTTTTGTACTCCCCTTGGGATGCCTTGAACAGCTGCAGTGTGCCTGGAGCCCAGGGCTTCCTAGTTTCAAAAATCCTAGCCCTAGGCCTAAGCCTAACAGTAACCCTGGGAAAGTATGTCAGCCTGGTGTTAGGCTTCTTGCCAAGGAAAAAGCCGTGAAAGCAGCCATGTTGTGGCACTTTTGCACTCCCTTTTGGATGCCTTTCACAGCTGCAGTGTGCCTGGAACTCAGGGCTTCCTGCTTTTAAAAATCCTAGCCCTAGGCCGAACCCCAACCCTAAGACGAGAAAGGCAAATCAGCCAGGAATTAGGCATGTCCCCAAGGAAAAAGCTGTGGAGGCAGGCATGTTGTGGTACTTTTTGCGCTCTTCTTGGCTAGTCCTTCGCAGCTGCTGTGTTCTTGGAACTCAGGGCTTTCTGGTTAATAGAACCCTTACCCTAGGCGTAACTCAAACCTTAACCCTAGGAAGGAAAATCAACCTATGGTTCGGGATGGTCTCATGGAAATATCAGTGGTGGCAGCCAAGTTGCGTCACTTTTGCGCTCCCCTTGGGATGCCTTTCGCAGCTGCAGTGTGCCTGGAGCCCAGGGCTTCCTGGTTTTAAAAGTCCTAGGCCTAAGCCTAACAGTAACCCTAGGAAGGTAAATCAGCCGGGTATTAGGGTTCTTCCTAAGGGAAAAGCCGTGAAAGCAGCCATGTTGTGGCACTTCTGCACTCCCTTTGGGATGCCTTTGGCAGATGAAGTAAGCCTGGAACTCAGGGCTTCCTGGTTAAAGAAATCCAAGCCCTAGGCTGAACCCTAACCCTAACCCTAGGCAGATAAATCAGCCTAGGTATAGGGATGGTGCCAAGGAAAAAGCTGTGAAAGCTGCCATGTTGTTGCACTTTTGTACTCCCCTTGGGATGCCTTGAACAGCTGCAGTGTGCCTGGAGCCCAGGGCTTCCTAGTTTCAAAAATCCTAGCCCTAGGCCTAAGCCTAACAGTAACCCTGGGAAAGTATGTCAGCCTGGTGTTAGGCTTCTTGCCAAGGAAAAAGCCGTGAAAGCAGCCATGTTGTGGCACTTTTGCACTCCCTTTTGGATGCCTTTCACAGCTCCAGTGTGCCTGGAACTCAGGGCTTCCTGATTTTAAAAATCCTAGCCCTAGGCCGAACCCCAACCCTAAGACGAGAAAGGCAAATCAGCGAGGAATTAGGCATGTCCCCAAGGAAAAAGCTGTGGAGGCAGGCATGTTGTGCTACTTTTGCGCTCTTCTTGGCTAGTCCTTCGCAGCTGCTGTGTTCTTGGAACTCAGGGCTTTCTGGTTAATAGAGCCCTTACCCTAGGCGTAACTCAAACCTTAACCCTAGGAAGGAAAATCAACCTATGGTTCGGGATGGTCTCATGGAAATATCAGTGGTGGCAGCCAAGTTGCGTCACTTTTGCGCTCCCCTTGGGATGCCTTTTGCAGCTGCAGTGTGCCTGGAGCCCAGGGCTTCCTGGTTTTAAAAGTCCTAGGCCTAAGCCTAACAGTAACCCTAGGAAGGTAAATCAGCCGGGTATTAGGGTTCTTCCTAAGGGAAAAGCCGTGAAAGCAGCCATGTTGTGGCACTTCTGCACTCCCTTTGGGATGCCTTTGGCAGATGAAGTAAGCCTGGAACTCAGGGCTTCCTGGTTAAAGAAATCCAAGCCCTAGGCTGAACCCTAACCCTAACCCTAGGCAGATAAATCAGCCTAGGTATAGGGATGGTGCCAAGGAAAAAGCTGTGAAAGCTGCCATGTTGTTGCACTTTTGTACTCCCCTTGGGATGCCTTGAACAGCTGCAGTGTGCCTGGAGCCCAGGGATTCCTAGTTTCAAAAATCCTAGCCCTAGGCCTAAGCCTAACAGTAACCCTGGGAAAGTATGTCAGCCTGGTGTTAGGCTTCTTGCCAAGGAAAAAGCCGTGAAAGCAGCCATGTTGTGGCACTTTTGCACTCCCTTTTGGATGCCTTTCACAGCTCCAGTGTGCCTGGAACTCAGGGCTTCCTGCTTTTAAAAATCCTAGCCCTAGGCCGAACCCCAACCCTAAGACGAGAAAGGCAAATCAGCCAGGAATTAGGCATGTCCCCAAGGAAAAAGCTGTGGAGGCAGGCATGTTGTGGTACTTTTGCGCTCTTCTTGGCTAGTCCTTCGCAGCTGCTGTGTTCTTGGAACTCAGGGCTTTCTGGTTAATAGAGCCCTTACCCTATGCGTAACTCAAACCTTAAGCCTAGGAAGGAAAATCAACCTATGGTTCGGGATGGTCTCATGGAAATATCAGTGGTGGCAGCCAAGTTGCGTCACTTTTGCGCTCCCCTTGGGATGCCTTTCGCAGCTGCAGTGTGCCTGGAGCCCAGGGCTTCCTGGTTTTAAAAGTCCTAGGCCTAAGCCTAACAGTAACCCTAGGAAGGTAAATCAGCCGGGTATTAGGGTTCTTCCTAAGGGAAAAGCCGTGAAAGCAGCCATGTTGTGGCACTTCTGCACTCCCTTTGGGATGCCTTTGGCAGATGAAGTAAGCCTGGAACTCAGGGCTTCCTGGTTAAAAAAATTCAAGCCCTAGGCTGAAGCCTAACCCTAACCCTAGGCAGATAAATCAGCCTAGGTATAGGGATGGTGCCAAGGAAAAAGCTGTGAAAGCTGCCATGTTGTTGCACTTTTGTACTCCCCTTGGGATGCCTTGAACAGCTGCAGTGTGCCTGGAGCTAAGGGCTTCCTAGTTTCAAAAATCCTAGCCCTAGGCCTAAGCCTAACAGTAACCCTGGGAAAGTAAATCAGCCTGATGTTAGGCTTCTTGCCAAGGAAAAAGCCGTGAAAGCAGCCATGTTGTGGCACTTTTGCACTCCCTTTTGGATGCCTTTCACAGCTCCAGTGTGCCTGGAACTCAGGGCTTCCTGCTTTTAATAATCCTAGCCCTAGGCCGAACCCCAACCCTAAGACGAGAAAGGCAAATCAGCCAGGAATTAGGCATGTCCCCAAGGAAAAAGCTGTGGAGGCAGGCATGTTGTGGTACTTTTTGCGCTCTTCTTGGCTAGTCCTACGCAGCTGCTGTGTTCTTGGAACTCAGGGCTTTCTGGTTAATAGAACCCTTACCCTAGGCGTAACTCAAACCTTAACCCTAGGAAGGAAAATCAGCCTATGGTTCGGGATGGTCTCATGGAAATATCAGTGGTGGCAGCCAAGTTGCGTCACTTTTGCGCTCCCCTTGGGATGCCTTTTGCAGCTGCAGTGTGCCTGGAGCCCAGGGCTTCCTGGTTTTAAAAGTCCTAGGCCTAAGCCTAACAGTAACCCTAGGAAGGTAAATCAGCCGGGTATTAGGGTTCTTCCTAAGGGAAAAGCCGTGAAAGCAGCCATGTTGTGGCACTTCTGCACTCCCTTTGGGATGCCTTTGGCAGATGAAGTAAGCCTGGAACTCAGGGCTTCCTGGTTAAAGAAATCCAAGCCCTAGGCTGAACCCTAACCCTAACCCTAGGCAGATAAATCAGCCTAGGTATAGGGATGGTGCCAAGGAAAAAGCTGTGAAAGCTGCCATGTTGTTGCACTTTTGTACTCCCCTTGGGATGCCTTGAACAGCTGCAGTGTGCCTGGAGCTAAGGGCTTCCTAGTTTTAAAAATCCTAGCCCTAGGCCTAAGCCTAACAGTAACCCTGGGAAGGTAAATCAGCCTGATGTTAGGCGTCTTGCCAAGGAAAAAGCTGTGAAAGCAGCCATGTTGTGGCACTTTTGCACTCCCTTTTGGATGCCTTTCACAGCTGCAGTGTGCCTGGAACTCAGGGCTTCCTGCTTTTAAAAATCCTAGCCCTAGGCCGAACCCCAACCCTAAGACGAGAAAGGCAAATCAGCCAGGAATTAGGCATGTCCCCAAGGAAAAAGCTGTGGAGGCAGGCATATTGTGGTACTTTTGCGCTCTTCTTGGCTAGTCCTTCGCAGCTGCTGTGTTCTTGGAACTCAGGGCTTTCTGGTTAATAGAACCCTTACCCTAGGCGTAACTCAAACCTTAACCCTAGGAAGGAAAATCAGCCTATGGTTTGGGATGGTCTCATGGAAATATCAGTGGTGGCAGCCAAGTTGCGTCACTTTTGCGCTCCCCTTGGGATGCCTTTTGCAGCTGCAGTGTGCCTGGAGCCCAGGGCTTCCTGGTTTTAAAAGTCCTAGGCCTAAGCCTAACAGTAACCCTAGGAAGGTAAATCAGCTGGGTATTAGGGTTCTTCCTAAGGGAAAAGCCGTGAAAGCAGCCATGTTGTGGCACTTCTGCACTCCCTTTGGGATGCCTTTGGCAGATGAAGTAAGCCTGGAAGTCAGGGCTTCCTGGTTAAAGAAATCCAAGCCCTAGGCTGAACCCTAACCCTAACCCTAGGCAGATAAATCAGCCTTGGTATAGGGATGGTGCCAAGGAAAAAGCTGTGAAAGCTGCCATGTTGTTGCACTTTTGTACTCCCCTTGGGATGCCTTGAACAGCTGCAGTGTGCCTGGAGCCCAGGGCTTCCTAGTTTCAAAAATCCTAGCCCTAGGCCTAAGCCTAACAGTAACCCTGGGAAAGTAAATCAGCCTGATGTTAGGCTTCTTGCCAAGGAAAAAGCCGTGAAAGCAGCCATGTTGTGGCACTTTTGCACTCCCTTTTGGATGCCTTTCACAGCTCCAGTGTGCCTGGAACTCAGGGCTTCCTGCTTTTAAAAATCCTAGCCCTAGGCCGAACCCCAACCCTAAGACGAGAAAGGCAAATCAGCCAGGAATTAGGCATGTCCCCAAGGAAAAAGCTGTGGAGGCAGGCATGTTGTGGTACTTTTGCGCTCTTCTTGGCTAGTCCTTCGCAGCTGCTGTGTTCTTGGAACTCAGGGCTTTCTGGTTAATAGAACCCTTACCCTAGGCGTAACTCAAATCTTAACCCTAGGAAGGAAAATCAACCTATGGTTCGGGATGGTCTCATGGAAATATCAGTGGTGGCAGCCAAGTTGCATCACTTTTGCGCTCCCCTTGGGATGCCTTTCGCAGCTGCAGTGTGCCTGGAGCCCAGGGCTTCCTGGTTTTAAAAGTCCTAGGCCTAAGCCTAACAGTAACCCTAGGAAGGTAAATCAGCCGGGTATTAGGGTTCTTCCTAAGGGAAAAGCCGTGAAAGCAGCCATGTTGTGGCACTTCTGCACTCCCTTTGGGATGCCTTTGGCAGATGAAGTAAGCCTGGAACTCAGGGCTTCCTGGTTAAAAAAATTCAAGCCCTAGGCTGAACCCTAACCCTAACCCTAGGCAGATAAATCAGCCTAGGTATAGGGATGGTGCCAAGGAAAAAGCTGTGAAAGCTGCCATGTTGTTTCACTTTTGTACTCCCCTTGGGATGCCTTGAACAGCTGCAGTGTGCCTGGAGCCCAGGGCTTCCTAGTTTCAAAAATCCTAGCCCTAGGCCTAAGCCTAACAGTAACCCTGGGAAAGTAAATCAGCCTGATGTTAGGCTTCTTGCCAAGGAAAAAGCCGTGAAAGCAGCCATGTTGTGGCACTTTTGCACTCCCTTTTGGATGCCTTTCACAGCTCCAGTGTGCCTGGAACTCAGGGCTTCCTGCTTTTAAAAATCCTAGCCCTAGGCCGAACCCCAACCCTAAGACGAGAAAGGCAAATCAGCCAGGAATTAGGCATGTCCCCAAGGAAAAAGCTGTGGAGGCAGGCATGTTGTGCTACTTTTGCGCTCTTCCTGGCTAGTCCTTCGCAGCTGCTGTGTTCTTGGAACTCAGGGCTTTCTGGTTAATAGAACCCTTACCCTAGGCGTAACTCAAACCTTAACCCTAGGAAGGAAAATCAGCCTATGGTTCGGGATGGTCTCATGGAAATATCAGTGGTGGCAGCCAAGTTGCGTCACTTTTGCGCTCCCCTTGGGATGCCTTTCGCAGCTGCAGTGTGCCTGGAGCCCAGGGCTTCCTGGTTTTAAAAGTCCTAGGCCTAAGCCTAACAGTAACCCTAGGAAGGAAAATCAGCCGGGTATTAGGGTTCTTCCTAAGGGAAAAGCCGTGAAAGCAGCCATGTTGTGGCACTTCTGCACTCCCTTTGGGATGCCTTTGGCAGATGAAGTAAGCCTGGAACTCAGGGCTTCCTGGTTAAAGAAATCCAAGCCCTAGGCTGAACCCTAACCCTAACCCTAGGCAGATAAATCAGCCTTGGTATAGGGATGGTGCCAAGGAAAAAGCTGTGAAAGCTGCCATGTTGTTGCACTTTTGTACTCCCCTTGTGATGCCTTGAACAGCTGCAGTGTGCCTGGAGCCCAGGGCTTCCCAGTTTCAAAAATCCTAGCCCTAGGCCTAAGCCTAACAGTAACCCTGGGCAAGTATGTCAGCCTGGTGTTAGGCTTCTTTCCAAGGAAAAAGCCGTGAAAGCAGCCATGTTGTGGCACTTTTGCACTCCCTTTTGGATGCCTTTCACAGCTGCAGTGTGCCTGGAACTCAGGGCTTCCTGCTTTTAAAAATCCTAGCCCTAGGCCGAACCCCAACCCTAAGACGAGAAAGGCAAATCAGCCAGGAATTAGGCATGTCCCCAAGGAAAAAGCTGTGGAGGCAGGCATGTTGTGGTACTTTTGCGCTCTTCTTGGCTAGTCCTTCGCAGCTGCTGTGTTCTTGGAACTCAGGGCTTTCTGGTTAATAGAACCCTTACCCTAGGCGTAACTCAAACCTTAACCCTAGGAAGGAAAATCAACCTATGGTTCGGGATGGTCTCATGGAAATATCAGTGGTGGCAGCCAAGTTGCGTCACTTTTGCGCTCCCCTTGGGATGCCTTTCACAGCTGCAGTGTGCCTGGAGCCCAGGGCTTCCTGGTTTTAAAAGTCCTAGGCCTAAGCCTAACAGTAACCCTAGGAAGGTAAATCAGCCGGGTATTAGGGTTCTTCCTAAGGGAAAAGCCGTGAAAGCAGCCATGTTGTGGCACTTCTGCACTCCCTTTGGGATGCCTTTGGCAGATGAAGTAAGCCTGGAACTCAGGGCTTCCTGGTTAAAGAAATCCAAGCCCTAGGCTGAACCCTAACCCTAACCCTAGGCAGATAAATCAGCCTAGGTATAGGGATGGTGCCAAGGAAAAAGCTGTGAAAGCTGCCATGTTGTTGCACTTTTGTACTCCCCTTGGGATGCCTTGAACAGCTGCAGTGTGCCTGGAGCCCAGGGCTTCCTAGTTTCAAAAATCCTAGCCCTAGGCCTAAGCCTAACAGTAACCCTGGGAAAGTAAATCAGCCTGATGTTAGGCTTCTTGCCAAGGAAAAAGCCGTGAAAGCAGCCATGTTGTGGCACTTTTGCACTCCCTTTTGGATGCCTTTCACAGCTCCAGTGTGCCTGGAACTCAGGGCTTCCTGCTTTTAAAAATCCTAGCCCTAGGCCGAACCCCAACCCTAAGACGAGAAAGGCAAATCAGCCAGGAATTAGGCATGTCCCCAAGGAAAAAGCTGTGGAGGCAGGCATGTTGTGGTACTTTTGCGCTCTTCTTGGCTAGTCCTTCGCAGCTGCTGTGTTCTTGGAACTCAGGGCTTTCTGGTTAATAGAACCCTTACCCTAGGCGTAACTCAAACCTTAACCCTAGGAAGGAAAATCAGCCTATGGTTCAGGATGCTCTCATGGAAATATCAGTGGTGGCAGCCAAGTTGCGTCACTTTTGCGCTCCCCTTGGGATGCCTTTTGCAGCTGCAGTGTGCCTGGAGCCCAGGGCTTCCTGGTTTTAAAAGTCCTAGGCCTAAGCCTAACAGTAACCCTAGGAAAGTAAATCAGCCAGGTATTAGGGTTTTTCCTAAGGGAAAAGCCGTGAAAGCAGCCATGTTGTGGCACTTCTGCACTCCCTTTGGGATGCCTTTGGCAGATGAAGTAAGCCTGGAACTCAGGGCTTCCTGGTTAAAGAAATCCAAGCCCTAGGCTGAACCCTAACCCTAACCCTAGGCAGATAAATCAGCCTAGGTATAGGGATGGTGCCAAGGAAAAAGCTGTGAAAGCTGCCATGTTGTTGCACTTTTGTACTCCCCTTGGGATGCCTTGAACAGCTGCAGTGTGCCTGGAGCCCAGGGCTTCCTAGTTTCAAAAATCCTAGCCCTAGGCCTAAGCCTAACAGTAACCGTGGGAAAGTATGTCAGCCTGGTGTTAGGCTTCTTGCCAAGGAAAAAGCCGTGAAAGCAGCCATGTTGTGGCACTTTTGCACTCCCTTTTGGATGCCTTTCACAGCTCCAGTGTGCCTGGAACTCAGGGCTTCCTGCTTTTAAAAATCCTAGCCCTAGGCCGAACCCCAACCCTAAGACGAGAAAGGCAAATCAGCCAGGAATTAGGCATGTCCCCAAGGAAAAAGCTGTGGAGGCAGGCATGTTGTGGTACTTTTGCGCTCTTCTTGGCTAGTCCTTCGCAGCTGCTGTGTTCTTGGAACTCAGGGCTTTCTGGTTAATAGAGCCCTTACCCTAGGCGTAACTCAAACCTTAACCCTAGGAAGGAAAATCAACCTATGGTTCGGGATGGTCTCATGGAAATATCAGTGGTGGCAGCCAAGTTGTGTCACTTTTGCGCTCCCCTTGGGATGCCTTTCGCAGCTGCAGTGTGCCTGGAGCCCAGGGCTTCCTGGTTTTAAAAGTCCTAGGCCTAAGCCTAACAGTAACCCTAGGAAGGTAAATCAGCCGGGTATTAGGGTTCTTCCTAAGGGAAAAGCCGTGAAAGCAGCCATGTTGTGGCACTTCTGCACTCCCTTTGGGATGCCTTTGGCAGATGAAGTAAGCCTGGAACTCAGGGCTTCCTGGTTAAAGAAATCCAAGCCCTAGGCTGAACCCTAACCCTAACCCTAGGCAGATAAATCAGCCTTGGTATAGGGATGGTGCCAAGGAAAAAGCTGTGAAAGCTGCCATGTTGTTTCACTTTTGTACTCCCCTTGTGATGCCTTGAACAGCTGCAGTGTGCCTGGAGCCCAGGGCTTCCCAGTTTCAAAAATCCTAGCCCTAGGCCTAAGCCTAACAGTAACCCTGGGAAAGTATTTCAGCCTGGTGTTAGGCTTCTTGCCAAGGAAAAAGCCGTGAAAGCAGCCATGTTGTGGCACTTTTGCACTCCCTTTTGGATGCCTTTCACAGCTCCAGTGTGCCTGGAACTCAGGGCTTCCTGCTTTTAAAAATCCTAGCCCTAGGCCGAACCCCAACCCTAAGACGAGAAAGGCAAATCAGCCAGGAATTAGGCATGTCCCCAAGGAAAAAGCTGTGGAGGCAGGCATCTTGTGGTACTTTTGCGCTCTTCTTGGCTAGTCCTTCGCAGCTGCTGTGTTCTTGGAACTCAGGGCTTTCTGGTTAATAGAGCCCTTACCCTAGGCGTAACTCAAACCTTAACCCTAGGAAGGAAAATCAACCTATGGTTCGGGATGGTCTCATGGAAATATCAGTGGTGGCAGCCAAGTTGCGTCACTTTTGCGCTCCCCTTGGGATGCCTTTCGCAGCTGCAGTGTGCACGGAGCCCAGGGCTTCCTGGTTTTAAAAGTCCTAGGCCTAAGCCTAACAGTAACCCTAGGAAGGTAAATCAGCCGGGTATTAGGGTTCTTCCTAAGGGAAAAGCCGTGAAAGCAGCCATGTTGTGGCACTTCTGCACTCCCTTTGGGATGCCTTTGGCAGATGAAGTAAGCCTGGAACTCAGGGCTTCCTGGTTAAAGAAATCCAAGCCCTAGGCTGAACCCTAACCCTAACCCTAGGCAGATAAATCAGCCTAGGTATAGGGATGGTGCCAAGGAAAAAGCTGTGAAAGCTGCCATGTTGTTGCACTTTTGTACTCCCCTTGGGATGCCTTGAACAGCTGCAGTGTGCCTGGAGCTAAGGGCTTCCTAGTTTCAAAAATCCTAGCCCTAGGCCTAAGCCTAACAGTAACCCTGGGAAAGTAAATCAGCCTGATGTTAGGCTTCTTGCCAAGGAAAAAGCCGTGAAAGCAGCCATGTTGTGGCACTTTTGCACCCCCTTTTGGATGCCTTTCACAGCTCCAGTGTGCCTGGAACTCAGGGCTTCCTGCTTTTAAAAATCCTAGCCCTAGGCCGAACCCCAACCCTAAGACGAGAAAGGCAAATCAGCCAGGAATTAGGCATGTCCCCAAGGAAAAAGCTGTGGAGGCAGGCATGTTGTGGTACTTTTGCGCTCTTCTTGGCTAGTCCTTCGCAGCTGCTGTGTTCTTGGAACTCAGGGCTTTCTGGTTATTAGAACCCTTACCCTAGGCGTAACTCAAACCTTAACCCTAGGAAGGAAAATCAGCCTATGGTTCAGGATTCTCTCATGGAAATATCAGTGGTGGCAGCCAAGTTGCATCACTTTTGCGCTCCCCTTGGGATGCCTTTTGCAGCTGCAGTGTGCCTGGAGCCCAGGGCTTCCTGGTTTTAAAAGTCCTAGGCCTAAGCCTAACAGTAACCCTAGGAAAGTAAATCAGCCAGGTATTAGGGTTCTTCCTAAGGGAAAAGCCGTGAAAGCAGCCATGTTGTGGCACTTCTGCACTCCCTTTGGGATGCCTTTGGCAGATGAAGTAAGCCTGGAACTCAGGGCTTCCTGGTTAAAGAAATCCAAGCCCTAGGCTGAACCCTAACCCTAACCCTAGGCAGATAAATCAGCCTAGGTATAGGGATGGTGCCAAGGAAAAAGCTGTGAAAGCTGCCATGTTGTTGCACTTTTGTACTCCCCTTGTGATGCCTTGAACAGCTGCAGTGTGCCTGGAGCCCAGGGCTTCCTAGTTTCAAAAATCCTAGCCCTAGGCCTAAGCCTAACAGTAACCCTGGGAAAGTATGTCAGCCTGGTGTTAGGCTTCTTGCCAAGGAAAAAGCCGTGAAAGCAGCCATGTTGTGGCACTTTTGCACTCCCTTTTGGATGCCTTTCACAGCTCCAGTGTGCCTGGAACTCAGGGCTTCCTGCTTTTAAAAATCCTAGCCCTAGGCCGAACCCCAACCCTAAGACGAGAAAGGCAAATCAGCCAGGAATTAGGCATGTCCCCAAGGAAAAAGCTGTGGAGGCAGGCATGTTGTGGTACTTTTGCGCTCTTCTTGGCTAGTCCTTCGCAGCTGCTGTGTTCTTGGAACTCAGGGCTTTCTGGTTAATAGAGCCCTTACCCTAGGCGTAACTCAAACCTTAACCCTAGGAAGGAAAATCAACCTATGGTTCGGGATGGTCTCATGGAAATATCAGTGGTGGCAGCCAAGTTGCGTCACTTTTGCGCTCCCCTTGGGATGCCTTTCGCAGCTGCAGTGTGCCTGGAGCCCAGGGCTTCCTGGTTTTAAAAGTCCTAGGCCTAAGCCTAACAGTAACCCTAGGAAGGTAAATCAGCCGGGTATTAGGGTTCTTCCTAAGGGAAAAGCCGTGAAAGCAGCCATGTTGTGGCACTTCTGCACTCCCTTTGGGATGCCTTTGGCAGATGAAGTAAGCCTGGAACTCAGGGCTTCCTGGTTAAAGAAATCCAAGCCCTAGGCTGAACCCTAACCCTAACCCTAGGCAGATAAATCAGCCTAGGTACCGGGATGTTGCCAAGGAAAAAGCTGTGAAAGCTGCCATGTTGTTGCACTTTTGTACACCCCTTGGGATGCCTTGAACAGCTGCAGTGTGCCTGGAGCCCAGGGCTTCCCAGTTTCAAAAATCCTAGCCCTAGGCCTAAGCCTAACAGTAACCCTGGGAAAGTTAATCAGCCTGATGTTAGATTTCTTGCCAAGGAAAAAGCCGTGAAAGCAGCCATGTTGTGGCACTTTTGCACTCCCTTTTGGATGCCTTTCACAGCTCCAGTGTGCCTGGAACTCAGGGCTTCCTGATTTTAAAAATCCTAGCCCTAGGCCGAACCGCAACCCTAAGACGAGAAAGGCAAATCAGCCAGGAATTAGGCATGTCCCCAAGGAAAAAGCTGTGGAGGCAGGCATGTTGTGGTACTTTTGCGCTCTTCTTGGCTAGTCCTTCGCAGCTGCTGTGTTCTTGGAACTCAGGGCTTTCTGGTTAATAGAGCCCTTACCCTAGGCGTAACTCAAACCTTAACCCTAGGAAGGAAAATCAGCCTATGGTTCGGGATGGTCTCATGGAAATATCAGTGGTGGCAGCCAAGTTGCGTCACTTTTGCGCTCCCCTTGGGATGCCTTTCGCAGCTGCAGTGTGCCTGGAGCCCAGGGCTTCCTGGTTTTAAAAGTCCTAGGCCTAAGCCTAACAGTAACCCTAGGAAGGTAAATCAGCCGGGTATTAGGGTTCTTCCTAAGGGAAAAGCCGTGAAAGCAGCCATGTTGTGGCACTTCTGCACTCCCTTTGGGATGCCTTTGGCAGATGAAGTAAGCCTGGAACTCAGGGCTTCCTGGTTAAAGAAATCCAAGCCCTAGGCTGAACCCTAACCCTAACCCTAGGCAGATAAATCAGCCTAGGTACCGGGATGGTGCCAAGGAAAAAGCTGTGAAAGCTGCCATGTTGTTGCACTTTTGTACTCCCCTTGGGATGCCTTGAACAGCTGCAGTGTGCCTGGAGCTAAGGGCTTCCTAGTTTCAAAAATCCTAGCCCTTGGCCTAAGCCTAACAGTAACCCTGGGAAAGTAAATCAGCCTGATGTTAGGCTTCTTGCCAAGGAAAAAGCCGTGAAAGCAGCCATGTTGTGGCACTTTTGCACTCCCTTTTGGATGCCTTTCACAGCTCCAGTGTGCCTGGAACTCAGGGCTTCCTGCTTTTAAAAATCCTAGCCCTAGGCCGAACCCCAACCCTAAGACGAGAAAGGCAAATCAGCCAGGAATTAGGCATGTCCCCAAGGAAAAAGCTGTGGTGGCAGGCATGTTGTGGTACTTTTGCGCTCTTCTTGGCTAGTCCTTCGAAGCTGCTGTGTTCTTGGAACTCAGGGCTTTCTGGTTAATAGAACCCTTACCCTAGGCGTAACTCAAACCTTAACCCTAGGAAGGAAAATCAGCCTATGGTTCGGGATGGTCTCATGGAAATATCAGTGGTGGCAGCCAAGTTGCGTCACTTTTGCGCTCCCCTTGGGATGCCTTTTGCAGCTGCAGTGTGCCTGGAGCCCAGGGCTTCCTGGTTTTAAAAGTCCTAGGCCTAAGCCTAACAGTAACCCTAGGAAGGTAAATCAGCCAGGTATTAGGGTTCTTCCTAAGGGAAAAGCCGTGAAAGCAGCCATGTTGTGGTACTTCTGCACTCCCTTTGGGATGCCTTTGGCAGATGAAGTAAGCCTGGAACTCAGGGCTTCCTGGTTAAAGAAATCCAAGCCCTAGGCTGAACCCTAACCCTAACCCTAGGCAGATAAATCAGCCTTGGTATAGGGATGGTGCCAAGGAAAAAGCTGTGAAAGCTGCCATGTTGTTGCACTTTTGTACTCCCCTTGTGATGCCTTGAACAGCTGCAGTGTGCCTGGAGCCCAGGGCTTCCCACTTTCAAAAATCCTAGCCCTAGGCCTAAGCCTAACAGTAACCCTGGGAAAGTATGTCAGCCTGGTGTTAGGCTTCTTTCCAAGGAAAAAGCCGTGAAAGCAGCCATGTTGTGGCACTTTTGCACTCCCTTTTGGATGCCTTTCACAGCTCCAGTGTGCCTGGAACTCAGGGCTTCCTGCTTTTAAAAATCCTAGCCCTAGGCCGAACCCCAACCCTAAGACGAGAAAGGCAAATCAGCCAGGAATTAGGCATGTCCCCAAGGAAAAAGCTGTGGAGGCAGGCATGTTGTGGTACTTTTGCGCTCTTCTTGGCTAGTCCTTCGCAGCTGCTGTGTTCTTGGAACTCAGGGCTTTCTGGTTAATAGAGCCCTTACCCTAGGCGTAACTCAAACCTTAACCCTAGGAAGGAAAATCAACCTATGGTTCGGGATGGTCTCATGGAAATATCAGTGGTGGCAGCCAAGTTGCGTCACTTTTGCGCTCCCCTTGGGATGCCTTTCGCAGCTGCAGTGTGCCTGGAGCACAGGGCTTCCTGGTTTTAAAAGTCCTAGGCCTAAGCCTAACAGTAACCCTAGGAAGGTAAATCAGCCGGGTATTAGGGTTCTTCCTAAGGGAAAAGCCGTGAAAGCAGCCATGTTGTGGCACTTCTGCACTCCCTTTGGGATGCCTTTGGCAGATGAAGTAAGCCTGGAACTCAGGGCTTCCTGGTTAAAGAAATCACAGCCCTAGGCTGAACCCTAACCCTAACCCTAGGCAGATCAATCAGCCTAGGTATAGGGATGGTGCCAAGGAAAAAGCTGTGAAAGCTGCCATGTTGTTGCACTTTTGTACTCCCCTTGGGATGCCTTGAACAGCTGCAGTGTGCCTGGAGCCCAGGGCTTCCTAGTTTCAAAAATCCTAGCCCTAGGCCTAAGCCTAACAGTAACCCTGGGAAAGTAAATCAGCCTGATGTTAGGCTTCTTGCCAAGGAAAAAGCCGTGAAAGCAGCCATGTTGTGGCACTTTTGCACTCCCTTTTGGATGCCTTTCACAGCTCCAGTGTGCCTGGAACTCAGGGCTTCCTGCTTTTAAAAATCCTAGCCCTAGGCCGAACCCCAACCCTAAGACGAGAAAGGCAAATCAGCCAGGAATTAGGCATGTCCCCAAGGAAAAAGCTGTGGAGGCAGGCATGTTGTGGTACTTTTGCGCTCTTCTTGGCTAGTCCTTCGCAGCTGCTGTGTTCTTGGAACTCAGGGCTTTCTGGTTAATAGAACCCTTACCCTAGGCGTAACTCAAACCTTAACCCTAGGAAGGAAAATCAGCCTATGGTTCAGGATGCTCTCATGGAAATATCAGTGGTGGCAGCCAAGTTGCGTCACTTTTGCGCTCCCCTTGGGATGCCTTTTGCAGCTGCAGTGTGCCTGGAGCCCAGGGCTTCCTGGTTTTAAAAGTCCTAGGCCTAAGCCTAACAGTAACCCTAGGAAAGTAAATCAGCCAGGTATTAGGGTTCTTCCTAAGGGAAAAGCCGTGAAAGCAGCCATGTTGTGGCACTTCTGCACTCCCTTTGGGATGCCTTTGGCAGATGAAGTAAGCCTGGAACTCAGGGCTTCCTGGTTAAAGAAATCCAAGCCCTAGGCTGAACCCTAACCCTAACCCTAGGCAGATAAATCAGCCTAGGTATAGGGATGGTGCCAAGGAAAAAGCCGTGAAAGCTGCCATGTTGTTGCACTTTTGTACTCCCCTTGGGATGCCTTGAACAGCTGCAGTGTGCCTGGAGCCCAGGGCTTCCTAGTTTCAAAAATCCTAGCCCTAGGCCTAAGCCTAACAGTAACCCTGGGAAAGTATGTCAGCCTGGTGTTAGGCTTCTTGCCAAGGAAAAAGCCGTGAAAGCAGCCATGTTGTGGCACTTTTGCACTCCCTTTTGGATGCCTTTCACAGCTGCAGTGTGCCTGGAACTCAGGGCTTCCTGCTTTTAAAAATCCTAGCCCTAGGCCGAACCCCAACCCTAAGACGAGAAAGGCAAATCAGCCAGGAATTAGGCATGTCCCCAAGGAAAAAGCTGTGGAGGCAGGCATGTTGTGGTACTTTTGCGCTCTTCTTGGCTAGTCCTTCGCAGCTGCTGTGTTCTTGGAACTCAGGGCTTTCTGGTTAATAGAGCCCTTACCCTAGGCGTAACTCAAACCTTAAGCCTAGGAAGGAAAATCAGCCTATGGTTCGGGATAGTCTCATGGAAATATCAGTGGTGGCAGCCAAGTTGCGTCACTTTTGCGCTCCCCTTGGGATGCCTTTCGCAGCTGCAGTGTGCCTGGGGCCCAGGGCTTCCTGGTTTTAAAAGTCCTAGGCCTAAGCCTAACAGTAACCCTAGGAAGGTAAATCAGCCGGGTATTAGGGTTCTTCCTAAGGGAAAAGCCGTGAAAGCAGCCATGTTGTGGCACTTCTGCACTCCCTTTGGGATGCCTTTGGCAGATGAAGTAAGCCTGGAACTCAGGGCTTCCTGGTTAAAGAAATCCAAGCCCTAGGCTGAACCCTAACCCTAACCCTAGGCAGATAAATCAGCCTAGGTATAGGGATGGTGCCAAGGAAAAAGCTGTGAAAGCTGCCATGTTGTTGCACTTTTGTACTCCCCTTGGGATGCCTTGAACAGCTGCAGTGTGCCTGGAGCTAAGGGCTTCCTAGTTTCAAAAATCCTAGCCCTAGGCCTAAGCCTAACAGTAACCCTGGGAAGGTAAATCAGCCTGATGTTAGGTTTCTTGCCAAGGAAAAAGCCGTGAAAGCAGCCATGTTGTGGCACTTTTGCACTCCCTTTTGGATGCCTTTCACAGCTGCAGTGTGCCTGGAACTCAGGGCTTCCTGCTTTTAAAAATCCTAGCCCTAGGCCGAACCCCAACCCTAAGACGAGAAAGGCAAATCAGCCAGGAATTAGGCATGTCCCCAAGGAAAAAGCTGTGGAGGCAGGCATGTTGTGGTACTTTTGCGCTCTTCTTGGCTAGTCCTTCGCAGCTGCTGTGTTCTTGGAACTCAGGGCTTTCTGGTTAATAGAACCCTTACCCTAGGCGTAACTCAAACCTTAACCCTAGGAAGGAAAATCAGCCTATGGTTCGGGATGGTCTCATGGAAATATCAGTGGTGGCAGCCAAGTTGCGTCACTTTTGCGCTCCCCTTGGGATGCCTTTTGCAGCTGCAGTGTGCCTGGAGCCCAGGGCTTCCTGGTTTTAAAAGTCCTAGGCCTAAGCCTAACAGTAACCCTAGGAAGGTAAATCAGCCAGGTATTAGGGTTCTTCCTAAGGGAAAAGCCGTGAAAGCAGCCATGTTGTGGTACTTCTGCACTCCCTTTGGGATGCCTTTGGCAGATGAAGTAAGCCTGGAACTCAGGGCTTCCTGGTTAAAGAAATCCAAGCCCTAGGCTGAACCCTAACCCTAACCCTAGGCAGATAAATCAGCCTTGGTATAGGGATGGTGCCAAGGAAAAAGCTGTGAAAGCTGCCATGTTGTTGCACTTTTGTACTCCCCTTGGGATGCCTTGAACAGCTGCAGTGTGCCTGGAGCCCAGGGCTTCCCAGTTTCAAAAATCCTAGCCCTAGGCCTAAGCCTAACAGTAACCCTGGGAAAGTATGTCAGCCTGGTGTTAGGCTTCTTTCCAAGGAAAAAGCCGTGAAAGCAGCCATGTTGTGGCACTTTTGCACTCCCTTTTGGATGCCTTTCACAGCTCCAGTGTGCCTGGAACTCAGGGCTTCCTGCTTTTAAAAATCCTAGCCCTAGGCCGAACCCCAACCCTAAGACGAGAAAGGCAAATCAGCCAGGAATTAGGCATGTCCCCAAGGAAAAAGCTGTGGAGGCAGGCATGTTGTGGTACTTTTGCGCTCTTCTTGGCTAGTCCTTCGCAGCTGCTGTGTTCTTGGAACTCAGGGCTTTCTGGTTAATAGAGCCCTTACCCTAGGCGTAACTCAAACCTTAACCCTAGGAAGGAAAATCAACCTATGGTTCGGGATGGTCTCATGGAAATATCAGTGGTGGCAGCCAAGTTGCGTCACTTTTGCGCTCCCCTTGGGATGCCTTTTGCAGCTGCAGTGTGCCTGGAGCCCAGGGCTTCCTGGTTTTAAAAGTCCTAGGCCTAAGCCTAACAGTAACCCTAGGAAGGTAAATCAGCCGGGTATTAGGGTTCTTCCTAAGGGAAAAGCCGTGAAAGCAGCCATGTTGTGGCACTTCTGCACTCCCTTTGGGATGCCTTTGGCAGATGAAGTAAGCCTGGAACTCAGGGCTTCCTGGTTAAAGAAATCACAGCCCTAGGCTGAACCCTAACCCTAACCCTAGGCAGATCAATCAGCCTAGGTATAGGGATGGTGCCAAGGAAAAAGCTGTGAAAGCTGCCATGTTGTTGCACTTTTGTACTCCCCTTGGGATGCCTTGAACAGCTGCAGTGTGCCTGGAGCCCAGGGCTTCCTAGTTTCAAAAATCCTAGCCCTAGGCCTAAGCCTAACAGTAACCCTGGGAAAGTAAATCAGCCTGATGTTAGGCTTCTTGCCAAGGAAAAAGCCGTGAAAGCAGCCATGTTGTGGCACTTTTGCACTCCCTTTTGGATGCCTTTCACAGCTCCAGTGTGCCTGGAACTCAGGGCTTCCTGCTTTTAAAAATCCTAGCCCTAGGCCGAACCCCAACCCTAAGACGAGAAAGGCAAATCAGCCAGGAATTAGGCATGTCCCCAAGGAAAAAGCTGTGGAGGCAGGCATGTTGTGGTACTTTTGCGCTCTTCTTGGCTAGTCCTTCGCAGCTGCTGTGTTCTTGGAACTCAGGGCTTTCTGGTTAATAGAACCCTTACCCTAGGCGTAACTCAAACCTTAACCCTAGGAAGGAAAATCAGCCTATGGTTCAGGATGCTCTCATGGAAATATCAGTGGTGGCAGCCAAGTTGCGTCACTTTTGCGCTCCCCTTGGGATGCCTTTTGCAGCTGCAGTGTGCCTGGAGCCCAGGGCTTCCTGGTTTTAAAAGTCCTAGGCCTAAGCCTAACAGTAAGTCTAGGAAAGTAAATCAGCCAGGTATTAGGGTTCTTCCTAAGGGAAAAGCCGTGAAAGCAGCCATGTTGTGGCACTTCTGCACTCCCTTTGGGATGCCTTTGGCAGATGAAGTAAGCCTGGAACTCAGGGCTTCCTGGTTAAAGAAATCCAAGCCCTAGGCTGAACCCTAACCCTAACCCTAGGCAGATAAATCAGCCTAGGTATAGGGATGGTGCCAAGGAAAAAGCCGTGAAAGCTGCCATGTTGTTGCACTTTTGTACTCCCCTTGGGATGCCTTGAACAGCTGCAGTGTGCCTGGAGCCCAGGGCTTCCTAGTTTCAAAAATCCTAGCCCTAGGCCTAAGCCTAACAGTAACCCTGGGAAAGTATGTCAGCCTGGTGTTAGGCTTCTTGCCAAGGAAAAAGCCGTGAAAGCAGCCATGTTGTGGCACTTTTGCACTCCCTTTTGGATGCCTTTCACAGCTGCAGTGTGCCTGGAACTCAGGGCTTCCTGCTTTTAAAAATCCTAGCCCTAGGCCGAACCCCAACCCTAAGACGAGAAAGGCAAATCAGCCAGGAATTAGGCATGTCCCCAAGGAAAAAGCTGTGGAGGCAGGCATGTTGTGGTACTTTTGCGCTCTTCTTGGCTAGTCCTTCGCAGCTGCTGTGTTCTTGGAACTCAGGGCTTTCTGGTTAATAGAGCCCTTACCCTAGGCGTAACTCAAACCTTAAGCCTAGGAAGGAAAATCAGCCTATGGTTCGGGATAGTCTCATGGAAATATCAGTGGTGGCAGCCAAGTTGCGTCACTTTTGCGCTCCCCTTGGGATGCCTTTCGCAGCTGCAGTGTGCCTGGAGCCCAGGGCTTCCTGGTTTTAAAAGTCCTAGGCCTAAGCCTAACAGTAACCCTAGGAAGGAAAATCAGCCGGGTATTAGGGTTCTTCCTAAGGGAAAAGCCGTGAAAGCAGCCATGTTGTGGCACTTCTGCACTCCCTTTGGGATGCCTTTGGCAGATGAAGTAAGCCTGGAACTCAGGGCTTCCTGGTTAAAGAAATCCAAGCCCTAGGCTGAACCCTAACCCTAACCCTAGGCAGATAAATCAGCCTAGGTATAGGGATGGTGCCAAGGAAAAAGCTGTGAAAGCTGCCATGTTGTTGCACTTTTGTACTCCCCTTGGGATGCCTTGAACAGCTGCAGTGTGCCTGGAGCTAAGGGCTTCCTAGTTTCAAAAATCCTAGCCCTAGGCCTAAGCCTAACAGTAACCCTGGGAAGGTAAATCAGCCTGATGTTAGGTTTCTTGCCAAGGAAAAAGCCGTGAAAGCAGCCATGTTGTGGCACTTTTGCACTCCCTTTTGGATGCCTTTCACAGCTCCAGTGTGCCTGGAACTCAGGGCTTCCTGCTTTTAAAAATCCTAGCCCTAGGCCGAACCCCAACCCTAAGACGAGAAAGGCAAATCAGCCAGGAATTAGGCATGTCCCCAAGGAAAAAGCTGTGGAGGCAGGCATGTTGTGGTACTTTTGCGCTCTTCTTGGCTAGTCCTTCGCAGCTGCTGTGTTCTTGGAACTCAGGGCTTTCTGGTTAATAGAACCCTTACCCTAGGCGTAACTCAAACCTTAACCCTAGGAAGGAAAATCAGCCTATGGTTCAGGATGGTCTCATGGAAATATCAGTGGTGGCAGCCAAGTTGCATCACTTTTGCGCTCCCCTTGGGATGCCTTTCGCAGCTGCAGTGTGCCTGGAGCCCAGGGCTTCCTGGTTTTAAAAGTCCTAGGCCTAAGCCTAACAGTAACCCTAGGAAAGTAAATCAGCCAGGTATTAGGGTTCTTCCTAAGGGAAAAGCCGTGAAAGCAGCCATGTTGTGGCACTTCTGCACTCCCTTTGGGATACCTTTGGCAGATGAAGTAAGCCTGGAACTCAGGGCTTCCTGGTTAAAGAAATCCAAGCCCTAGGCTGAACCCTAACCCTAACCCTAGGCAGATAAATCAGCCTAGGTATAGGGATGGTGCCAAGGAAAAAGCCGTGAAAGCTGCCATGTTGTTGCACTTTTGTACTCCCCTTGGGATGCCTTGAACAGCTGCAGTGTGCCTGGAGCCCAGGGCTTCCTAGTTTCAAAAATCCTAGCCCTAGGCCTAAGCCTAACAGTAACCCTGGGAAAGTATGTCAGCCTGGTGTTAGGCTTCTTGCCAAGGAAAAAGCCGTGAAAGCAGCCATGTTGTGGCACTTTTGCACTCCCTTTTGGATGCCTTTCACAGCTGCAGTGTGCCTGGAACTCAGGGCTTCCTGCTTTTAAAAATCCTAGCCCTAGGCCGAACCCCAACCCTAAGACGAGAAAGGCAAATCAGCCCGGAATTAGGCATGTCCCCAAGGAAAAAGCTGTGGAGGCAGGCATGTTGTGGTACTTTTGCGCTCTTCTTGGCTAGTCCTTCGCAGCTGCTGTGTTCTTGGAACTCAGGGCTTTCTGGTTAATAGAACCCTTACCCTAGGCGTAACTCAAACCTTAACCCTAGGAAGGAAAATCAGCCTATGGTTCGGGATGGTCTCATGGAAATATCAGTGGTGGCAGCCAAGTTGCGTCACTTTTGCGCTCCCCTTGGGATGCCTTTCGCAGCTGCAGTGTGCCTGGAGCCCAGGGCTTCCTGGTTTTAAAAGTCCTAGGCCTAAGCCTAACAGTAACCCTAGGAAGGTAAATCAGCCGGGTATTAGGGTTCTTCCTAAGGGAAAAGCCGTGAAAGCAGCCATGTTGTGGCACTTCTGCACTCCCTTTGGGATGCCTTTGGCAGATGAAGTAAGCCTGGAACTCAGGGCTTCCTGGTTAAAGAAATCACAGCCCTAGGCTGAACCCTAACCCTAACCCTAGGCAGATAAATCAGCCTAGGTACCGGGATGGTGCCAAGGAAAAAGCTGTGAAAGCTGCCATGTTGTTGCACTTTTGTACACCCCTTGGGATGCCTTGAACAGCTGCAGTGTGCCTGGAGCCCAGGGCTTCCCAGTTTCAAAAATCCTAGCCCTAGGCCTAAGCCTAACAGTAACCCTGGGAAAGTTAATCAGCCTGATGTTAGATTTCTTGCCAAGGAAAAAGCCGTGAAAGCAGCCATGTTGTGGCACTTTTGCACTCCCTTTTGGATGCCTTTCACAGCTCCAGTGTGCCTGGAACTCAGGGCTTCCTGATTTTAAAAATCCTAGCCCTAGGCCGAACCGCAACCCTAAGACGAGAAAGGCAAATCAGCCAGGAATTAGGCATGTCCCCAAGGAAAAAGCTGTGGAGGCAGGCATGTTGTGGTACTTTTGCGCTCTTCTTGGCTAGTCCTTCGAAGCTGCTGTGTTCTTGGAACTCAGGGCTTTCTGGTTAATAGAACCCTTACCCTAGGCGTAACTCAAACCTTAACCCTAGGAAGGAAAATCAGCCTATGGTTCGGGATGGTCTCATGGAAATATCAGTGGTGGCAGCCAAGTTGCGTCACTTTTGCGCTCCCCTTGGGATGCCTTTTGCAGCTGCAGTGTGCCTGGAGCCCAGGGCTTCCTGGTTTTAAAAGTCCTAGGCCTAAGCCTAACAGTAACCCTAGGAAGGTAAATCAGCCAGGTATTAGGGTTCTTCCTAAGGGAAAAGCCATGAAAGCAGCCATGTTGTGGCACTTCTGCACTCCCTTTGGGATGCCTTTGGCAGATGAAGTAAGCCTGGAACTCAGGGCTTCCTGGTTAAAGAAATCCAAGCCCTAGGCTGAACCCTAACCCTAACCCTAGGCAGATAAATCAGCCTAGGTATAGGGATGGTGCCAAGGAAAAAGCTGTGAAAGCTGCCATGTTGTTGCACTTTTGTACTCCCCTTGGGATGCCTTGAACAGCTGCAGTGTGCCTGGAGCCCAGGGCTTCCTAGTTTCAAAAATCCTAGCCCTAGGCCTAAGCCTAACAGTAACCCTGGGAAGGTAAATCAGCATGGTGTTAGGCGTCTTGCCAAGGAAAAAGCCGTGAAAGCAGCCATGTTGTGGCACTTTTGCACTCCCTTTTGGATGCCTTTCACAGCTCCAGTGTGCCTGGAACTCAGGGCTTCCTGCTTTTAAAAATCCTAGCCCTAGGCCGAACCCCAACCCTAAGACGAGAAAGGCAAATCAGCCAGGAATTAGGCATGTCCCCAAGGAAAAAGCTGTGGAGGCAGGCATGTTGTGGTACTTTTGCGCTCTTCTTGGCTAGTCCTTCGCAGCTGCTGTGTTCTTGGAACTCAGGGCTTTCTGGTTAATAGACCCTTACCCTAGGCGTAACTCAAACCTTAACCCTAGGAAGGAAAATCAGCCTATGGTTCGGGATGGTCTCATGGAAATATCAGTGGTGGCAGCCAAGTTGCGTCACTTTTGCGCTCCCCTTGGGATGCCTTTCGCAGCTGCTGTGTGCCTGGAGCACAGGGCTTCCTGGTTTTAAAAGTCCTAGGCCTAAGCCTAACAGTAACCCTAGGAAGGTAAATCAGCCGGGTATTAGGGTTCTTCCTAAGGGAAAAGCCGTGAAAGCAGCCATGTTGTGGCACTTCTGCACTCCCTTTGGGATGCCTTTGGCAGATGAAGTAAGCCTGGAACTCAGGGCTTCCTGGTTAAAGAAATCACAGCCCTAGGCTGAACCCTAACCCTAACCCTAGGCAGATAAATCAGCCTAGGTATAGGGATGGTGCCAAGGAAAAAGCTGTGAAAGCTGCCATGTTGTTGCACTTTTGTACTCCCCTTGGGATGCCTTGAACAGCTGCAGTGTGCCTGGAGCAGAGGGCTTCCTAGTTTCAAAAATCCTAGCCCTAGGCCTAAGCCTAACAGTAACCCTGGGAAAGTATGTCAGCCTGGTGTTAGGCTTCTTGCCAAGGAAAAAGCCGTGAAAGCAGCCATGTTGTGGCACTTTTGCACTCCCTTTTGGATGCCTTTCACAGCTCCAGTGTGCCTGGAACTCAGGGCTTCCTGCTTTTAAAAATCCTAGCCCTAGGCCGAACCCCAACCCTAAGACGAGAAAGGCAAATCAGCCAGGAATTAGGCATGTCCCCAAGGAAAAAGCTGTGGAGGCAGGCATGTTGTGGTACTTTTGCGCTCTTCTTGGCTAGTCCTTCGCAGCTGCTGTGTTCTTGGAACTCAGGGCTTTCTGGTTAATAGAGCCCTTACCCTAGGCGTAACTCAAACCTTAACCCTAGGAAGGAAAATCAACCTATGGTTCGGGATGGTCTCATGGAAATATCAGTGGTGGCAGCCAAGTTGCGTCACTTTTGCGCTCCCCTTGGGATGCCTTTTGCAGCTGCAGTGTGCCTGGAGCCCAGGGCTTCCTGGTTTTAAAAGTCCTAGGCCTAAGCCTAACAGTAACCCTAGGAAGGTAAATCAGCCGGGTATTAGGGTTCTTCCTAAGGGAAAAGCCGTGAAAGCAGCCATGTTGTGGCACTTCTGCACTCCCTTTGGGATGCCTTTGGCAGATGAAGTAAGCCTGGAACTCAGGGCTTCCTGGTTAAAAAAATTCAAGCCCTAGGCTGAACCCTAACCCTAATCCTAGGCAGATAAATCAGCCTAGGTATAGGGATGGTGCCAAGGAAAAAGCTGTGAAAGCTGCCATGTTGTAGCACTTTTGTACTCCCCCTGGGATGACTTGAACAGCTGCAGTGTGCCTGGAGCTAAGGGCTTCCTAGTTTTAAAAATCCTAGACCTAGGCCTAAGCCTAACAGTAACCCTGGGAAGGTAAATCAGCCTGGTGTTAGGCGTCTTGCCAAGGAAAAAGCCGTGAAAGCAGCCATGTTGTGGCACTTTTGCACTCCCTTTTGGATGCCTTTCACAGCTCCAGTGTGCCTGGAACTCAGGGCTTCCTGCTTTTAAAAATCCTAGCCCTAGGCCGAACCCCAACCCTAAGACGAGAAAGGCAAATCAGCCAGGAATTAGGCATGTCCCCAAGGAAAAAGCTGTGGAGGCAGGCATGTTGTGGTACTTTTGCGCTCTTCTTGGCTAGTCCTTCGCAGCTGCTGTGTTCTTGGAACTCAGGGCTTTCTGGTTAATAGACCCTTACCCTAGGCGTAACTCAAACCTTAACCCTAGGAAGGAAAATCAGCCTATGGTTCGGGATGGTCTCATGGAAATATCAGTGGTGGCAGCCAAGTTGCGTCACTTTTGCGCTCCCCTTGGGATGCCTTTCGCAGCTGCTGTGTGCCTGGAGCCCAGGGCTTCCTGGTTTTAAAAGTCCTAGGCCTAAGCCTAACAGTAACCCTAGGAAGGTAAATCAGCCGGGTATTAGGGTTCTTCCTAAGGGAAAAGCCGTGAAAGCAGCCATGTTGTGGCACTTCTGCACTCCCTTTGGGATGCCTTTGGCAGATGAAGTAAGCCTGGAACTCAGGGCTTCCTGGTTAAAGAAATCCAAGCCCTAGGCTGAACCCTAACCCTAACCCTAGGCAGATAAATCAGCCTAGGTATAGGGATGGTGCCAAGGAAAAAGCTGTGAAAGCTGCCATGTTGTTGCACTTTTGTACTCCCCTTGGGATGCCTTGAACAGCTGCAGTGTGCCTGGAGCTAAGGGCTTCCTAGTTTCAAAAATCCTAGCCCTAGGCCTAAGCCTAACAGTAACCCTGGGAAAGTAAATCAGCCTGATGTTAGGCTTCTTGCCAAGGAAAAAGCCGTGAAAGCAGCCATGTTGTGGCACTTTTGCACTCCCTTTTGGATGCCTTTCACAGCTCCAGTGTGCCTGGAACTCAGGGCTTCCTGCTTTTAAAAATCCTAGCCCTAGGCCGAACCCCAACCCTAAGACGAGAAAGGCAAATCAGCCAGGAATTAGGCATGTCCCCAAGGAAAAAGCTGTGGAGGCAGGCATGTTGTGGTACTTTTGCGCTCTTCTTGGCTAGTCCTTCGCAGCTGCTGTGTTCTTGGAACTCAGGGCTTTCTGGTTAATAGAGCCCTTACCCTAGGCGTAACTCAAACCTTAACCCTAGGAAGGAAAATCAGCCTATGGTTCGGGATGGTCTCATGGAAATATCAGTGGTGGCAGCCAAGTTGCGTCACTTTTGCGCTCCCCTTGGGATGCCTTTTGCAGCTGCAGTGTGCCTGGAGCCCAGGGCTTCCTGGTTTTAAAAGTCCTAGGCCTAAGCCTAACAGTAACCCTAGGAAGGTAAATCAGCCGGGTATTAGGGTTCTTCCTAAGGGAAAAGCCGTGAAAGCAGCCATGTTGTGGCACTTCTGCACTCCCTTTGGGATGCCTTTGGCAGATGAAGTAAGCCTGGAACTCAGGGCTTCCTGGTTAAAGAAATCCAAGCCCTAGGCTGAACCCTAACCCTAACCCTAGGCAGATAAATCAGCCTAGGTATAGGGATGGTGCCAAGGAAAAAGCTGTGAAAGCTGCCATGTTGTTGCACTTTTGTACTCCCCTTGGGATGCCTTGAACAGCTGCAGTGTGCCTGGAGCCCAGGGCTTCCCACTTTCAAAAATCGTAGCCCTAGGCCTAAGCCTAACAGTAACCCTGGGAAAGTTAATCAGCCTGATGTTAGGTTTCTTGCCAAGGAAAAAGCCGTGAAAGCAGCCATGTTGTGGCACTTTTGCACTCCCTTTTGGATGCCTTTCACAGCTCCAGTGTGCCTGGAACTCAGGAATTCCTGATTTTAAAAATCCTAGCCCTAGGCCGAACCCCAACCCTAAGACGAGAAAGGCAAATCAGCCAGGAATTAGGCATGTCCCCAAGGAAAAAGCTGTGGAGGCAGGCATGTTGTGGTACTTTTGTGCTCTTCTTGGCTAGTCCTTCGCAGCTGCTGTGTTCTTGGAACTCAGGGCTTTCTGGTTAATAGAGCCCTTACCCTAGGCGTAACTCAAACCTTAACCCTAGGAAGGAAAATCAACCTATGGTTCAGGATGGTCTCATGGAAATATCAGTGGTGGCAGCCAAGTTGCGTCACTTTTGCGCTCCCCTTGGGATGCCTTTCGCAGCTGCAGTGTGCCTGGAGCCCAGGGCTTCCTGGTTTTAAAAGTCCTAGGCCTAAGCCTAACAGTAACCCTAGGAAGGTAAATCAGCCGGGTATTAGGGTTCTTCCTAAGGGAAAAGCCGTGAAAGCAGCCATGTTGTGGCACTTCTGCACTCCCTTTGGGATGCCTTTGGCAGATGAAGTAAGCCTGGAACTCAGGGCTTCCTGGTTAAAGAAATCCAAGCCCTAGGCTGAACCCTAACCCTAACCCTAGGCAGATAAATCAGCCTAGGTATAGGGATGGTGCCAAGGAAAAAGCTGTGAAAGCTTCCATGTTGTTGCACTTTTGTACTCCCCTTGGGATGCCTTGAACAGCTGCAGTGTGCCTGGAGCCCAGGGCTTCCTAGTTTCAAAAATCCTAGCCCTAGGCCTAAGCCTAACAGTAACCCTGGGAACGTAAATCAGCCGGGTGTTAGGCGTCTTGCCAAGGAAAAAGCCGTGAAAGCAGCCATGTTGTGGCACTTTTGCACTCCCTTTTGGATGCCTTTCACAGCTCCAGTGTGCCTGGAACTCAGGGCTTCCTGCTTTTAAAAATCCTAGCCCTAGGCCGAACCCCAACCCTAAGACGAGAAAGGCAAATCAGCCAGGAATTAGGCATGTCCCCAAGGAAAAAGCTGTGGAGGCAGGCATGTTGTGGTACTTTTGCGCTCTTCTTGGCTAGTCCTTCGCAGCTGCTGTGTTCTTGGAACTCAGGGCTTTCTGGTTTATAGAACCCTTACCCTAGGCGTAACTCAAACCTTAACCCTAGGAAGGAAAATCAGCCTATGGTTCGGGATGGTCTCATGGAAATATCAGTGGTGGCAGCCAAGTTGCGTCACTTTTGCGCTCCCCTTGGGATGCCTTTTGCAGCTGCAGTGTGCCTGGAGCCCAGGGCTTCCTGGTTTTAAAAGTCCTAGGCCTAAGCCTAACAGTAACCCTAGGAAGGTAAATCAGCCGGGTATTAGGGTTCTTCCTAAGGGAAAAGCCATGAAAGCAGCCATGTTGTGGCACTTCTGCACTCCCTTTGGGATGCCTTTGGCAGATGAAGTAAGCCTGGAACTCAGGGCTTCCTGGTTAAAGAAATCCAAGCCCTAGGCTGAACCCTAACCCTAACCCTAGGCAGATAAATCAGCCTAGGTATAGGGATGGTGCCAAGGAAAAAGCTGTGAAAGCTGCCATGTTGTTGCACTTTTGTACTCCCCTTGGGATGCCTTGAACAGCTGCAGTGTGCCTGGAGCTAAGGGCTTCCTAGTTTCAAAAATCCTAGCCCTAGGCCTAAGCCTAACAGTAACCCTGGGAAAGTAAATCAGCCTGATGTTAGGCTTCTTGCCAAGGAAAAAGCCGTGAAAGCAGCCATGTTGTGGCACTTTTGCACTCCCTTTTGGATGCCTTTCACAGCTCCAGTGTGCCTGGAACTCAGGGCTTCCTGCTTTTAAAAATCCTAGCCCTAGGCCGAACCCCAACCCTAAGACGAGAAAGGCAAATCAGCCAGGAATTAGGCATGTCCCCAAGGAAAAAGCTGTGGAGGCAGGCATGTTGTGGTACTTTTTGCGCTCTTCTTGGCTAGTCCTACGCAGCTGCTGTGTTCTTGGAACTCAGGGCTTTCTGGTTAATAGAACCCTTACCCTAGGCGTAACTCAAACCTTAACCCTAGGAAGGAAAATCAGCCTATGGTTCGGGATGGTCTCATGGAAATATCAGTGGTGGCAGCCAAGTTGCGTCACTTTTGCGCTCCCCTTGGGATGCCTTTTGCAGCTGCAGTGTGCCTGGAGCCCAGGGCTTCCTGGTTTTAAAAGTCCTAGGCCTAAGCCTAACAGTAACCCTAGGAAGGTAAATCAGCCGGGTATTAGGGTTCTTCCTAAGGGAAAAGCCGTGAAAGCAGCCATGTTGTGGCACTTCTGCACTCCCTTTGGGATGCCTTTGGCAGATGAAGTAAGCCTGGAACTCAGGGCTTCCTGGTTAAAGAAATCCAAGCCCTAGGCTGAACCCTAACCCTAACCCTAGGCAGATAAATCAGCCTAGGTATAGGGATGGTGCCAAGGAAAAAGCTGTGAAAGCTGCCATGTTGTTGCACTTTTGTACTCCCCTTGGGATGCCTTGAACAGCTGCAGTGTGCCTGGAGCCCAGGGATTCCTAGTTTTAAAAATCCTAGCCCTAGGCCTAAGCCTAACAGTAACCCTGGGAAGGTAAATCAGCCTGGTGTTAGGCGTCTTGCCAAGGAAAAAGCCGTGAAAGCAGCCATGTTGTGGCACTTTTGCACTCCCTTTTGGATGCCTTTCACAGCTCCAGTGTGCCTGGAACTCAGGGCTTCCTGCTTTTAAAAATCCTAGCCCTAGGCCGAACCCCAACCCTAAGACGAGAAAGGCAAATCAGCCAGGAATTAGGCATGTCCCCAAGGAAAAAGCTGTGGAGGCAGGCATGTTGTGGTACTTTTGCGCTCTTCTTGGCTAGTCCTTCGCAGCTGCTGTGTTCTTGGAACTCAGGGCTTTCTGGTTAATAGAACCCTTACCCTAGGCGTAACTCAAACCTTAACCCTAGGAAGGAAAATCAGCCTATGGTTCGGGATGGTCTCATGGAAATATCAGTGGTGGCAGCCAAGTTGCGTCACTTTTGCGCTCCCCTTGGGATGCCTTTTGCAGCTGCAGTGTGCCTGGAGCCCAGGGCTTCCTGGTTTTAAAAGTCCTAGGCCTAAGCCTAACAGTAACCCTAGGAAGGTAAATCAGCCGGGTATTAGGGTTCTTCCTAAGGGAAAAGCCGTGAAAGCAGCCATGTTGTGGCACTTCTGCACTCCCTTTGGGATGCCTTTGGCAGATGAAGTAAGCCTGGAACTCAGGGCTTCCTGGTTAAAGAAATCACAGCCCTAGGCTGAACCCTAACCCTAACCCTAGGCAGATAAATCAGCCTAGGTATAGGGATGGTGCCAAGGAAAAAGCTGTGAAAGCTGCCATGTTGTTGCACTTTTGTACTCCCCTTGGGATGCCTTGAACAGCTGCAGTGTGCCTGGAGCCCAGGGCTTCCTAGTTTCAAAAATCCTAGCCCTAGGCCTAAGCCTAACAGTAACCCTGGGAAAGTATGTCAGCCTGGTGTTAGGCTTCTTGCCAAGGAAAAAGCCGTGAAAGCAGCCATGTTGTGGCACTTTTGCACTCCCTTTTGGATGCCTTTCACAGCTCCAGTGTGCCTGGAACTCAGGGCTTCCTGCTTTTAAAAATCCTAGCCCTAGGCCGAACCCCAACCCTAAGACGAGAAAGGCAAATCAGCCAGGAATTAGGCATGTCCCCAAGGAAAAAGCTGTGGAGGCAGGCATGTTGTGGTACTTTTGCGCTCTTCTTGGCTAGTCCTTCGCAGCTGCTGTGTTCTTGGAACTCAGGGCTTTCTGGTTAATAGAGCCCTTACCCTAGGCGTAACTCAAACCTTAACCCTAGGAAGGAAAATCAACCTATGGTTCGGGATGGTCTCATGGAAATATCAGTGGTGGCAGCCAAGTTGCGTCACTTTTGCGCTCCCCTTGGGATGCCTTTTGCAGCTGCAGTGTGCCTGGAGCCCAGGGCTTCCTGGTTTTAAAAGTCCTAGGCCTAAGCCTAACAGTAACCCTAGGAAGGTAAATCAGCCGGGTATTAGGGTTCTTCCTAAGGGAAAAGCCGTGAAAGCAGCCATGTTGTGGCACTTCTGCACTCCCTTTGGGATGCCTTTGGCAGATGAAGTAAGCCTGGAACTCAGGGCTTCCTGGTTAAAAAAATTCAAGCCCTAGGCTGAGCCCTAACCCTAACCCTAGGCAGATAAATCAGCCTAGGTATAGGGATGGTGCCAAGGAAAAAGCTGTGAAAGCTGCCATGTTGTTGCACTTTTGTACTCCCCTTGGGATGCCTTGAACAGCTGCAGTGTGCCTGGAGCTAAGGGCTTCCTAGTTTTAAAAATCCTAGCCCTAGGCCTAAGCCTAACAGTAACCCTGGGAAGGTAAATCAGCCTGGTGTTAGGCGTCTTGCCAAGGAAAAAGCCGTGAAAGCAGCCATGTTGTGGCACTTTTGCACTCCCTTTTGGATGCCTTTCACAGCTCCAGTGTGCCTGGAACTCAGGGCTTCCTGCTTTTAAAAATCCTAGCCCTAGGCCGAACCCCAACCCTAAGACGAGAAAGGCAAATCAGCCAGGAATTAGGCATGTCCCCAAGGAAAAAGCTGTGGAGGCAGGCATGTTGTGGTACTTTTGCGCTCTTCTTGGCTAGTCCTTCGCAGCTGCTGTGTTCTTGGAACTCAGGGCTTTCTGGTTAATAGAACCCTTACCCTAGGCGTAACTCAAACCTTAACCCTAGGAAGGAAAATCAGCCTATGGTTCGGGATGGTCTCATGGAAATATCAGTGGTGGCAGCCAAGTTGCGTCACTTTTGCGCTCCCCTTGGGATGCCTTTTGCAGCTGCAGTGTGCCTGGAGCCCAGGGCTTCCTGGTTTTAAAAGTCCTAGGCCTAAGCCTAACAGTAACCCTAGGAAGGTAAATCAGCCGGGTATTAGGGTTCTTCCTAAGGGAAAAGCCGTGAAAGCAGCCATGTTGTGGCACTTCTGCACTCCCTTTGGGATGCCTTTGGCAGATGAAGTAAGCCTGGAACTCAGGGCTTCCTGGTTAAAGAAATCCAAGCCCTAGGCTGAACCCTAACCCTAACCCTAGGCAGATAAATCAGCCTAGGTATAGGGATGGTGCCAAGGAAAAAGCTGTGAAAGCTGCCATGTTGTTGCACTTTTGTACTCCCCTTGGGATGCCTTGAACAGCTGCAGTGTGCCTGGAGCCCAGGGCTTCCTAGTTTCAAAAATCCTAGCCCTAGGCCTAAGCCTAACAGTAACCCTGGGAAAGTATGTCAGCCTGGTGTTAGGCTTCTTGCCAAGGAAAAAGCCGTGAAAGCAGCCATGTTGTGGCACTTTTGCACTCCCTTTTGGATGCCTTTCACAGCTCCAGTGTGCCTGGAACTCAGGGCTTCCTGCTTTTAAAAATCCTAGCCCTAGGCCGAACCCCAACCCTAAGACGAGAAAGGCAAATCAGCCAGGAATTAGGCATGTCCCCAAGGAAAAAGCTGTGGAGGCAGGCATGTTGTGGTACTTTTGCGCTCTTCTTGGCTAGTCCTTCGCAGCTGCTGTGTTCTTGGAACTCAGGGCTTTCTGGTTAATAGAGCCCTTACCCTAGGCGTAACTCAAACCTTAACCCTAGGAAGGAAAATCAACCTATGGTTCGGGATGGTCTCATGGAAATATCAGTGGTGGCAGCCAAGTTGCGTCACTTTTGCGCTCCCCTTGGGATGCCTTTTGCAGCTGCAGTGTGCCTGGAGCCCAGGGCTTCCTGGTTTTAAAAGTCCTAGGCCTAAGCCTAACAGTAACCCTAGGAAGGTAAATCAGCCGGGTATTAGGGTTCTTCCTAAGGGAAAAGCCGTGAAAGCAGCCATGTTGTGGCACTTCTGCACTCCCTTTGGGATGCCTTTGGCAGATGAAGTAAGCCTGGAACTCAGGGCTTCCTGGTTAAAAAAATTCAAGCCCTAGGCTGAACCCTAACCCTAACCCTAGGCAGATAAATCAGCCTAGGTATAGGGATGGTGCCAAGGAAAAAGCTGTGAAAGCTGCCATGTTGTTGCACTTTTGTACTCCCCTTGGGATGCCTTGAACAGCTGCAGTGTGCCTGGAGCTAAGGGCTTCCTAGTTTCAAAAATCCTAGCCCTAGGCCTGAGCCTAACTGTAACCCTGGGAAAGTAAGTCAGCCTGGTGTTAGGCGTCTTGCCAAGGAAAAAGCCGTGAAAGCAGCCATGTTGTGGCACTTTTGCACTCCCTTTTGGATGCCTTTCACAGCTCCAGTGTGCCTGGAACTCAGGGCTTCCTGCTTTTAAAAATCCTAGCCCTAGGCCGAACCCCAACCCTAAGACGAGAAAGGCAAATCAGCCAGGAATTAGGCATGTCCCCAAGGAAAAAGCTGTGGAGGCAGGCATGTTGTGGTACTTTTGCGCTCTTCTTGGGTAGTCCTTCGCAGCTGCTGTGTTCTTGGAACTCAGGGCTTTCTGGTTAATAGAACCCTTACCCTAGGCGTAACTCAAACCTTAAGCCTAGGAAGGAAAATCAGCCTATGGTTCGGGATGGTCTCATGGAAATATCAGTGGTGGCAGCCAAGTTGCGTCACTTTTGCGCTCCCCTTGGGATGCCTTTTGCAGCTGCAGTGTGCCTGGAGCCCAGGGCTTCCTGGTTTTAACAGTCCTAGGCCTAAGCCTAACAGTAACCCTAGGAAGGTAAATCAGCCGGGTATTAGGGTTCTTCCTAAGGGAAAAGCCGTGAAAGCAGCCATGTTGTGGCACTTCTGCACTCCCTTTGGGATGCCTTTGGCAGATGAAGTAAGCCTGGAACTCAGGGCTTCCTGGTTAAAGAAATCCAAGCCCTAGGCTGAACCCTAACCCTAACCCTAGGCAGATAAATCAGCCTAGGTATAGGGATGGTGCCAAGGAAAAAGCTGTGAAAGCTGCCATGTTGTTGCACTTTTGTACTCCCCTTGGGATGCCTTGAACAGCTGCAGTGTGCCTGGAGCTAAGGGCTTCCTAGTTTCAAAAATCCTAGCCCTAGGCCTGAGCCTAACTGTAACCCTGGGAAAGTAAGTCAGCCTGGTGTTAGGCGTCTTGCCAAGGAAAAAGCCGTGAAAGCAGCCATGTTGTGGCACTTTTGCACTCCCTTTTGGATGCCTTTCACAGCTCCAGTGTGCCTGGAACTCAGGGCTTCCTGCTTTTAAAAATCCTAGCCCTAGGTCGAACCCCAACCCTAAGACGAGAAAGGCAAATCAGCCATGAATTAGGCATGTCCCCAAGGAAAAAGCTGTGGAGGCAGGCATGTTGTGGTACTTTTGCGCTCTTCTTGGCTAGTCCATCGCAGCTGCTGTGTTCTTGGAACTCAGGGCTTTCTGGTTAATAGAGCCCTTACCCTAGGCGTAACTCAAACCTTAAGCCTAGGAAGGAAAATCAGCCTATGGTTCGGGATGGTCTCATGGAAATATCAGTGGTGGCAGCCAAGTTGCATCACTTTTGCGCTCCCCTTGGGATGCCTTTTGCAGCTGCAGTGTGCCTGGAGCCCAGGGCTTCCTGGTTTTAAAAGTCCTAGGCCTAAGCCTAACAGTAACCCTAGGAAGGTAAATCAGCCGGGTATTAGGGCTCTTCCTAAGGGAAAAGCCGTGAAAGCAGCCATGTTGTGGCACTTCTGCACTCCCTTTGGGATGCCTTTGGCAGATGAAGTAAGCCTGGAACTCAGGGCTTCCTGGTTAAAGAAATCCAAGCCCTAGGCTGAACCCTAACCCTAACCCTAGGCAGATAAATCAGCCTAGGTATAGGGATGGTGCCAAGGAAAAAGCTGTGAAAGCTGCCATGTTGTTGCACTTTTGTACTCCCCTTGGGATGCCTTGAACAGCTGCAGTGTGCCTGGAGCTAAGGGCTTCCTAGTTTCAAAAATCCTAGCCCTAGGCCTAAGCCTAACAGTAACCCTGGGAAGGTAAATCAGCCTGATGTTAGGCGTCTTGCCAAGGAAAAAGCCGTGAAAGCAGCCATGTTGTGGCACTTTTGCACTCCCTTTTGGATGCCTTTCACAGCTCCAGTGTGCCTGGAACTCAGGGCTTCCTGCTTTTAAAAATCCTAGCCCTAGGCCGAACCCCAACCCTAAGACGAGAAAGGCAAATCAGCCAGGAATTAGGCATGTCCCCAAGGAAAAAGCTGTGGAGGCAGGCATGTTGTGGTACTTTTGCGCTCTTCTTGGCTAGTCCTTCGCAGCTGCTGTGTTCTTGGAACTCAGGGCTTTCTGGTTAATAGACCCTTACCCTAGGCGTAACTCAAACCTTAACCCTAGGAAGGAAAATCAGCCTATGGTTCGGGATGGTCTCATGGAAATATCAGTGGTGGCAGCCAAGTTGCGTCACTTTTGCGCTCCCCTTGGGATGCCTTTCGCAGCTGCAGTGTGCCTGGAGCCCAGGGCTTCCTGGTTTTAAAAGTCCTAGGCCTAAGCCTAACAGTAACCCTAGGAAGGTAAATCAGCCGGGTATTAGGGTTCTTCCTAAGGGAAAAGCCGTGAAAGCAGCCATGTTGTGGCACTTCTGCACTCCCTTTGGGATGCCTTTGGCAGATGAAGTAAGCCTGGAACTCAGGGCTTCCTGGTTAAAAAAATTCAAGCCCTAGGCTGAACCCTAACCCTAACCCTAGGCAGATCAATCAGCCTAGGTATAGGGATGGTGCCAAGGAAAAAGCTGTGAAAGCTGCCATGTTGTTGCACTTTTGTACTCCCCTTGGGATGCCTTGAACAGCTGCAGTGTGCCTGGAGCCCAGGGCTTCCTAGTTTTAAAAATCCTAGCCCTAGGCCTAAGCCTAACAGTAACCCTGGGAAGGTAAATCAGCCTGGTGTTAGGCGTCTTGCCAAGGAAAAAGCCGTGAAAGCAGCCATGTTGTGGCACTTTTGCACTCCCTTTTGGATGCCTTTCACAGCTCCAGTGTGCCTGGAACTCAGGGCTTCCTGCTTTTAAAAATCCTAGCCCTAGGCCGAACCCCAACCCTAAGACGAGAAAGGCAAATCAGCCAGGAATTAGGCATGTCCCCAAGGAAAAAGCTGTGGAGGCAGGCATGTTGTGGTACTTTTGCGCTCTTCTTGGCTAGTCCTTCGCAGCTGCTGTGTTCTTGGAACTCAGGGCTTTCTGGTTAATAGAACCTTACCCTAGGCGTAACTCAAACCTTAACCCTAGGAAGGAAAATCAGCCTATGGTTCGGGATGGTCTCATGGAAATATCAGTGGTGGCAGCCAAGTTGCGTCACTTTTGCGCTCCCCTTGGGATGCCTTTTGCAGCTGCAGTGTGCCTGGAGCCCAGGGCTTCCTGGTTTTAAAAGTCCTAGGCCTAAGCCTAACAGTAACCCTAGGAAGGTAAATCAGCCGGGTATTAGGGTTCTTCCTAAGGGAAAAGCCGTGAAAGCAGCCATGTTGTGGCACTTCTGCACTCCCTTTGGGATGCCTTTGGCAGATGAAGTAAGCCTGGAACTCAGGGCTTCCTGGTTAAAGAAATCACAGCCCTAGGCTGAACCCTAACCCTAACCCTAGGCAGATAAATCAGCCTAGGTATAGGGATGGTGCCAAGGAAAAAGCTGTGAAAGCTGCCATGTTGTTGCACTTTTGTACTCCCCTTGGGATGCCTTGAACAGCTGCAGTGTGCCTGGAGCTAAGGGCTTCCTAGTTTTAAAAATCCTAGCCCTAGGCCTAAGCCTAACAGTAACCCTGGGAAGGTAAATCAGCCTGGTGTTAGGCGTCTTGCCAAGGAAAAAGCCGTGAAAGCAGCCATGTTGTGGCACTTTTGCACTCCCTTTTGGATGCCTTTCACATCTCCAGTGTGCCTGGAACTCAGGGCTTCCTGCTTTTAAAAATCCTAGCCCTAGGCCGAACCCCAACCCTAAGAAGAGAAAGGCAAATCAGCCAGGAATTAGGCATGTCCCCAAGGAAAAAGCTGTGGAGGCAGGCATGTTGTGGTACTTTTGCGCTCTTCTTGGCTAGTCCTTCGCAGCTGCTGTGTTCTTGGAACTCAGGGCTTTCTGGTTAATAGAACCCTTACCCTAGGCGTAACTCAAACCTTAACCCTAGGAAGGAAAATCAACCTATGGTTCGGGATGGTCTCATGGAAATATCAGTGGTGGCAGCCAAGTTGCGTCACTTTTGCGCTCCCCTTGGGATGCCTTTCGCAGTTGCAGTGTGCCTGGAGCCCAGGGCTTCCTGGTTTTAAAAGTCCTAGGCCTAAGCCTAACAGTAACCCTAGGAAGGTAAATCAGCCGGGTATTAGGGTTCTTCCTAAGGGAAAAGCCGTGAAAGCAGCCATGTTGTGGCACTTCTGCACTCCCTTTGGGATGCCTTTGGCAGATGAAGTAAGCCTGGAACTCAGGGCTTCCTGGTTAAAAAAATTCAAGCCCTAGGCTGAACCCTAACCCTAACCCTAGGCAGATAAATCAGCCTAGGTATAGGGATGGTGCCAAGGAAAAAGCTGTGAAAGCTGCCATGTTGTTGCACTTTTGTACTCCCCTTGGGATGCCTTGAACAGCTGCAGTGTGCCTGGAGCTAAGGGCTTCCTAGTTTCAAAAATCCTAGCCCTAGGCCTGAGCCTAACTGTAACCCTGGGAAAGTAAGTCAGCCTGGTGTTAGGCGTCTTGCCAAGGAAAAAGCCGTGAAAGCAGCCATGTTGTGGCACTTTTGCACTCCCTTTTGGATGCCTTTCACAGCTCCAGTGTGCCTGGAACTCAGGGCTTCCTGCTTTTAAAAATCCTAGCCCTAGGCCGAACCCCAACCCTAAGACGAGAAAGGCAAATCAGCCAGGAATTAGGCATGTCCCCAAGGAAAAAGCTGTGGAGGCAGGCATGTTGTGGTACTTTTGCGCTCTTCTTGGGTAGTCCTTCGCAGCTGCTGTGTTCTTGGAACTCAGGGCTTTCTGGTTAATAGAACCCTTACCCTAGGCGTAACTCAAACCTTAACCCTAGGAAGGAAAATCAGCCTATGGTTCGGGATGGTCTCATGGAAATATCAGTGGTGGCAGCCAAGTTGCGTCACTTTTGCGCTCCCCTTGGGATGCCTTTTGCAGCTGCAGTGTGCCTGGAGCCCAGGGCTTCCTGGTTTTAACAGTCCTAGGCCTAAGCCTAACAGTAACCCTAGGAAGGTAAATCAGCCGGGTATTAGGGTTCTTCCTAAGGGAAAAGCCGTGAAAGCAGCCATGTTGTGGCACTTCTGCACTCCCTTTGGGATGCCTTTGGCAGATGAAGTAAGCCTGGAACTCAGGGCTTCCTGGTTAAAGAAATCCAAGCCCTAGGCTGAACCCTAACCCTAACCCTAGGCAGATAAATCAGCCTAGGTATAGGGATGGTGCCAAGGAAAAAGCTGTGAAAGCTGCCATGTTGTTGCACTTTTGTACTCCCCTTGGGATGCCTTGAACAGCTGCAGTGTGCCTGGAGCTAAGGGCTTCCTAGTTTCAAAAATCCTAGCCCTAGGCCTGAGCCTAACTGTAACCCTGGGAAAGTAAGTCAGCCTGGTGTTAGGCGTCTTGCCAAGGAAAAAGCCGTGAAAGCAGCCATGTTGTGGCACTTTTGCACTCCCTTTTGGATGCCTTTCACAGCTCCAGTGTGCCTGGAACTCAGGGCTTCCTGCTTTTAAAAATCCTAGCCCTAGGTCGAACCCCAACCCTAAGACGAGAAAGGCAAATCAGCCATGAATTAGGCATGTCCCCAAGGAAAAAGCTGTGGAGGCAGGCATGTTGTGGTACTTTTGCGCTCTTCTTGGCTAGTCCTTCGCAGCTGCTGTGTTCTTGGAACTCAGGGCTTTCTGGTTAATAGAGCCCTTACCCTAGGCGTAACTCAAACCTTAAGCCTAGGAAGGAAAATCAGCCTATGGTTCGGGATGGTCTCATGGAAATATCAGTGGTGGCAGCCAAGTTGCATCACTTTTGCGCTCCCCTTGGGATGCCTTTTGCAGCTGCAGTGTGCCTGGAGCCCAGGGCTTCCTGGTTTTAAAAGTCCTAGGCCTAAGCCTAACAGTAACCCTAGGAAGGTAAATCAGCCGGGTATTAGGGCTCTTCCTAAGGGAAAAGCCGTGAAAGCAGCCATGTTGTGGCACTTCTGCACTCCCTTTGGGATGCCTTTGGCAGATGAAGTAAGCCTGGAACTCAGGGCTTCCTGGTTAAAGAAATCCAAGCCCTAGGCTGAACCCTAACCCTAACCCTAGGCAGATAAATCAGCCTAGGTATAGGGATGGTGCCAAGGAAAAAGCTGTGAAAGCTGCCATGTTGTTGCACTTTTGTACTCCCCTTGGGATGCCTTGAACAGCTGCAGTGTGCCTGGAGCTAAGGGCTTCCTAGTTTCAAAAATCCTAGCCCTAGGCCTAAGCCTAACAGTAACCCTGGGAAGGTAAATCAGCCTGATGTTAGGCGTCTTGCCAAGGAAAAAGCCGTGAAAGCAGCCATGTTGTGGCACTTTTGCACTCCCTTTTGGATGCCTTTCACAGCTCCAGTGTGCCTGGAACTCAGGGCTTCCTGCTTTTAAAAATCCTAGCCCTAGGCCGAACCCCAACCCTAAGACGAGAAAGGCAAATCAGCCAGGAATTAGGCATGTCCCCAAGGAAAAAGCTGTGGAGGCAGGCATGTTGTGGTACTTTTGCGCTCTTCTTGGCTAGTCCTTCGCAGCTGCTGTGTTCTTGGAACTCAGGGCTTTCTGGTTAATAGACCCTTACCCTAGGCGTAACTCAAACCTTAACCCTAGGAAGGAAAATCAGCCTATGGTTCGGGATGGTCTCATGGAAATATCAGTGGTGGCAGCCAAGTTGCGTCACTTTTGCGCTCCCCTTGGGATGCCTTTCGCAGCTGCAGTGTGCCTGGAGCCCAGGGCTTCCTGGTTTTAAAAGTCCTAGGCCTAAGCCTAACAGTAACCCTAGGAAGGTAAATCAGCCGGGTATTAGGGTTCTTCCTAAGGGAAAAGCCGTGAAAGCAGCCATGTTGTGGCACTTCTGCACTCCCTTTGGGATGCCTTTGGCAGATGAAGTAAGCCTGGAACTCAGGGCTTCCTGGTTAAAAAAATTCAAGCCCTAGGCTGAACCCTAACCCTAACCCTAGGCAGATCAATCAGCCTAGGTATAGGGATGGTGCCAAGGAAAAAGCTGTGAAAGCTGCCATGTTGTTGCACTTTTGTACTCCCCTTGGGATGCCTTGAACAGCTGCAGTGTGCCTGGAGCTAAGGGCTTCCTAGTTTTAAAAATCCTAGCCCTAGGCCTAAGCCTAACAGTAACCCTGGGAAGGTAAATCAGCCTGGTGTTAGGCGTCTTGCCAAGGAAAAAGCCGTGAAAGCAGCCATGTTGTGGCACTTTTGCACTCCCTTTTGGATGCCTTTCACAGCTCCAGTGTGCCTGGAACTCAGGGCTTCCTGCTTTTAAAAATCCTAGCCCTAGGCCGAACCCCAACCCTAAGACGAGAAAGGCAAATCAGCCAGGAATTAGGCATGTCCCCAAGGAAAAAGCTGTGGAGGCAGGCATGTTGTGGTACTTTTGCGCTCTTCTTGGCTAGTCCTTCGCAGCTGCTGTGTTCTTGGAACTCAGGGCTTTCTGGTTAATAGAACCTTACCCTAGGCGTAACTCAAACCTTAACCCTAGGAAGGAAAATCAGCCTATGGTTCGGGATGGTCTCATGGAAATATCAGTGGTGGCAGCCAAGTTGCGTCACTTTTGCGCTCCCCTTGGGATGCCTTTTGCAGCTGCAGTGTGCCTGGAGCCCAGGGCTTCCTGGTTTTAAAAGTCCTAGGCCTAAGCCTAACAGTAACCCTAGGAAGGTAAATCAGCCGGGTATTAGGGTTCTTCCTAAGGGAAAAGCCGTGAAAGCAGCCATGTTGTGGCACTTCTGCACTCCCTTTGGGATGCCTTTGGCAGATGAAGTAAGCCTGGAACTCAGGGCTTCCTGGTTAAAGAAATCACAGCCCTAGGCTGAACCCTAACCCTAACCCTAGGCAGATAAATCAGCCTAGGTATAGGGATGGTGCCAAGGAAAAAGCTGTGAAAGCTGCCATGTTGTTGCACTTTTGTACTCCCCTTGGGATGCCTTGAACAGCTGCAGTGTGCCTGGAGCTAAGGGCTTCCTAGTTTTAAAAATCCTAGCCCTAGGCCTAAGCCTAACAGTAACCCTGGGAAGGTAAATCAGCCTGGTGTTAGGCGTCTTGCCAAGGAAAAAGCCGTGAAAGCAGCCATGTTGTGGCACTTTTGCACTCCCTTTTGGATGCCTTTCACATCTCCAGTGTGCCTGGAACTCAGGGCTTCCTGCTTTTAAAAATCCTAGCCCTAGGCCGAACCCCAACCCTAAGAAGAGAAAGGCAAATCAGCCAGGAATTAGGCATGTCCCCAAGGAAAAAGCTGTGGAGGCAGGCATGTTGTGGTACTTTTGCGCTCTTCTTGGCTAGTCCTTCGCAGCTGCTGTGTTCTTGGAACTCAGGGCTTTCTGGTTAATAGAACCCTTACCCTAGGCGTAACTCAAACCTTAACCCTAGGAAGGAAAATCAACCTATGGTTCGGGATGGTCTCATGGAAATATCAGTGGTGGCAGCCAAGTTGCGTCACTTTTGCGCTCCCCTTGGGATGCCTTTCGCAGTTGCAGTGTGCCTGGAGCCCAGGGCTTCCTGGTTTTAAAAGTCCTAGGCCTAAGCCTAACAGTAACCCTAGGAAGGTAAATCAGCCGGGTATTAGGGTTCTTCCTAAGGGAAAAGCCGTGAAAGCAGCCATGTTGTGGCACTTCTGCACTCCCTTTGGGATGCCTTTGGCAGATGAAGTAAGCCTGGAACTCAGGGCTTCCTGGTTAAAAAAATCCAAGCCCTAGGCTGAACCCTAACCCTAACCCTAGGCAGATAAATCAGCCTAGGTATAGGGATGGTGCCAAGGAAAAAGCTGTGAAAGCTGCCATGTTGTTGCACTTTTGTACTCCCCTTGGGATGCCTTGAACAGCTGCAGTGTGCCTGGAGCTAAGGGCTTCCTAGTTTCAAAAATCCTAGCCCTAGGCCTGAGCCTAACTGTAACCCTGGGAAAGTAAGTCAGCCTGGTGTTAGGCGTCTTGCCAAGGAAAAAGCCGTGAAAGCAGCCATGTTGTGGCACTTTTGCACTCCCTTTTGGATGCCTTTCACAGCTCCAGTGTGCCTGGAACTCAGGGCTTCCTGCTTTTAAAAATCCTAGCCCTAGGCCGAACCCCAACCCTAAGACGAGAAAGGCAAATCAGCCAGGAATTAGGCATGTCCCCAAGGAAAAAGCTGTGGAGGCAGGCATGTTGTGGTACTTTTGCGCTCTTCTTGGCTAGTCCTTCGCAGCTGCTGTGTTCTTGGAACTCAGGGCTTTCTGGTTAATAGACCCTTACCCTAGGCGTAACTCAAACCTTAACCCTAGGAAGGAAAATCAGCCTATGGTTCGGGATGGTCTCATGGAAATATAAGTGGTGGCAGCCAAGTTGCGTCACTTTTGCGCTCCCCTTGGGATGCCTTTTGCAGCTGCAGTGTGCCTGGAGCCCAGGGCTTCCTGGTTTTAAAAGTCCTAGACCTAAGCCTAACAGTAACCCTAGGAAGGTAAATCAGCCGGGTATTAGGGTTCTTCCTAAGGGAAAAGCTGTGAAAGCAGCCATGTTGTGGCACTTCTGCACTCCCTTTGGGATGCCTTTGGCAGATGAAGTAAGCCTGGAACTCAGGGCTTCCTGGTTAAAGAAATCCAAGCCCTAGGCTGAACCCTAACCCTAACCCTAGGCAGATAAATCAGCCTAGGTATAGGGATGGTGCCAAGGAAAAAGCTGTGAAAGCTGCCATGTTGTTGCACTTTTGTACTCCCCTTGGGATGCCTTGAACAGCTGCAGTGTGCCTGGAGCTAAGGGCTTCCTAGTTTCAAAAATCCTAGCCCTAGGCCTGAGCCTAACTGTAACCCTGGGAAAGTAAGTCAGCCTGGTGTTAGGCGTCTTGCCAAGGAAAAAGCCGTGAAAGCAGCCATGTTGTGGCACTTTTGCACTCCCTTTTGGATGCCTTTCACAGCTCCAGTGTGCCTGGAACTCAGGGCTTCCTGATTTTAAAAATCCTAGCCCTAGGCCGAACCCCAACCCTAAGACGAGAAAGGCAAATCAGCCATGAATTAGGCATGTCCCCAAGGAAAAAGCTGTGGAGGCAGGCATGTTGTGGTACTTTTGCGCTCTTCTTGGCTAGTCCATCGCAGCTGCTCTGTTCTTGGAACTCAGGGCTTTCTGGTTAATAGAGCCCTTACCCTAGGCGTAACTCAAACCTTAACCCTAGGAAGGAAAATCAGCCTATGGTTCGGGATGGTCTCATGGAAATATCAGTGGTGGCAGCCAAGTTGCATCACTTTTGCGCTCCCCTTGGGATGCCTTTCGCAGCTGCAGTGTGCACGGAGCCCAGGGCTTCCTGGTTTTAAAAGTCCTAGGCCTAAGCCTAACAGTAACCCTAGGAAGGTAAATCAGCCGGGTATTAGGGTTCTTCCTAAGGGAAAAGCCGTGAAAGCAGCCATGTTGTGGCACTTCTGCACTCCCTTTGGGATGCCTTTGGCAGATGAAGTAAGCCTGGAACTCAGGGCTTCCTGGTTAAAGAAATCCAAGCCCTAGGCTGAACCCTAACCCTAACCCTAGGCAGATAAATCAGCCTAGGTATAGGGATGGTGCCAAGGAAAAAGCTGTGAAAGCTGCCATGTTGTTGCACTTTTGTACTCCCCTTGGGATGCCTTGAACAGCTGCAGTGTGCCTGGAGCCCAGGGCTTCCTAGTTTCAAAAATCCTAGCCCTAGGCCTGAGCCTAACTGTAACCCTGGGAAAGTAAGTCAGCCTGGTGTTAGGCGTCTTGCCAAGGAAAAAGCCGTGAAAGCAGCCATGTTGTGGCACTTTTGCACTCCCTTTTGGATGCCTTTCACAGCTCCAGTGTGCCTGGAACTCAGGGCTTCCTGATTTTAAAAATCCTAGCCCTAGGTCGAACCCCAACCCTAAGACGAGAAAGGCAAATCAGCCATGAATTAGGCATGTCCCCAAGGAAAAAGCTGTGGAGGCAGGCATGTTGTGGTACTTTTGCGCTCTTCTTGGCTAGTCCATCGCAGCTGCTGTGTTCTTGGAACTCAGGGCTTTCTGGTTAATAGAGCCCTTACCCTAGGCGTAACTCAAACCTTAAGCCTAGGAAGGAAAATCAGCCTATGGTTCGGGATGGTCTCATGGAAATATCAGTGGTGGCAGCCAAGTTGCATCACTTTTGCGCTCCCCTTGGGATGCCTTTTGCAGCTGCAGTGTGCCTGGAGCCCAGGGCTTCCTGGTTTTAAAAGTCCTAGGCCTAAGCCTAACAGTAACCCTAGGAAGGTAAATCAGCCGGGTATTAGGGCTCTTCCTAAGGGAAAAGCCGTGAAAGCAGCCATGTTGTGGCACTTCTGCACTCCCTTTGGGATGCCTTTGGCAGATGAAGTAAGCCTGGAACTCAGGGCTTCCTGGTTAAAGAAATCCAAGCCCTAGGCTGAACCCTAACCCTAACCCTAGGCAGATAAATCAGCCTAGGTATAGGGATGGTGCCAAGGAAAAAGCTGTGAAAGCTGCCATGTTGTTGCACTTTTGTACTCCCCTTGGGATGCCTTGAACAGCTGCAGTGTGCCTGGAGCTAAGGGCTTCCTAGTTTCAAAAATCCTAGCCCTAGGCCTAAGCCTAACAGTAACCCTGGGAAGGTAAATCAGCCTGATGTTAGGCGTCTTGCCAAGGAAAAAGCCGTGAAAGCAGCCATGTTGTGGCACTTTTGCACTCCCTTTTGGATGCCTTTCACAGCTCCAGTGTGCCTGGAACTCAGGGCTTCCTGCTTTTAAAAATCCTAGCCCTAGGCCGAACCCCAACCCTAAGACGAGAAAGGCAAATCAGCCAGGAATTAGGCATGTCCCCAAGGAAAAAGCTGTGGAGGCAGGCATGTTGTGGTACTTTTGCGCTCTTCTTGGCTAGTCCTTCGCAGCTGCTGTGTTCTTGGAACTCAGGGCTTTCTGGTTAATAGACCCTTACCCTAGGCGTAACTCAAACCTTAACCCTAGGAAGGAAAATCAGCCTATGGTTCGGGATGGTCTCATGGAAATATCAGTGGTGGCAGCCAAGTTGCGTCACTTTTGCGCTCCCCTTGGGATGCCTTTCGCAGCTGCAGTGTGCCTGGAGCCCAGGGCTTCCTGGTTTTAAAAGTCCTAGGCCTAAGCCTAACAGTAACCCTAGGAAGGTAAATCAGCCGGGTATTAGGGTTCTTCCTAAGGGAAAAGCCATGAAAGCAGCCATGTTGTGGCACTTCTGCACTCCCTTTGGGATGCCTTTGGCAGATGAAGTAAGCCTGGAACTCAGGGCTTCCTGGTTAAAAAAATTCAAGCCCTAGGCTGAACCCTAACCCTAACCCTAGGCAGATCAATCAGCCTAGGTATAGGGATGGTGCCAAGGAAAAAGCTGTGAAAGCTGCCATGTTGTTGCACTTTTGTACTCCCCTTGGGATGCCTTGAACAGCTGCAGTGTGCCTGGAGCTAAGGGCTTCCTAGTTTTAAAAATCCTAGCCCTAGGCCTAAGCCTAACAGTAACCCTGGGAAGGTAAATCAGCCTGGTGTTAGGCGTCTTGCCAAGGAAAAAGCCGTGAAAGCAGCCATGTTGTGGCACTTTTGCACTCCCTTTTGGATGCCTTTCACAGCTCCAGTGTGCCTGGAACTCAGGGCTTCCTGCTTTTAAAAATCCTAGCCCTAGGCCGAACCCCAACCCTAAGACGAGAAAGGCAAATCAGCCAGGAATTAGGCATGTCCCCAAGGAAAAAGCTGTGGAGGCAGGCATGTTGTGGTACTTTTGCGCTCTTCTTGGCTAGTCCTTCGCAGCTGCTGTGTTCTTGGAACTCAGGGCTTTCTGGTTAATAGAACCTTACCCTAGGCGTAACTCAAACCTTAACCCTAGGAAGGAAAATCAGCCTATGGTTCGGGATGGTCTCATGGAAATATCAGTGGTGGCAGCCAAGTTGCGTCACTTTTGCGCTCCCCTTGGGATGCCTTTTGCAGCTGCAGTGTGCCTGGAGCCCAGGGCTTCCTGGTTTTAAAAGTCCTAGGCCTAAGCCTAACAGTAACCCTAGGAAGGTAAATCAGCCGGGTATTAGGGTTCTTCCTAAGGGAAAAGCCGTGAAAGCAGCCATGTTGTGGCACTTCTGCACTCCCTTTGGGATGCCTTTGGCAGATGAAGTAAGCCTGGAACTCAGGGCTTCCTGGTTAAAAAAATTCAAGCCCTAGGCTGAACCCTAACCCTAACCCTAGGCAGATAAATCAGCCTAGGTATAGGGATGGTGCCAAGGAAAAAGCTGTGAAAGCTGCCATGTTGTTGCACTTTTGTACTCCCCTTGGGATGCCTTGAACAGCTGCAGTGTGCCTGGAGCTAAGGGCTTCCTAGTTTTAAAAATCCTAGCCCTAGGCCTAAGCCTAACAGTAACCCTGGGAAGGTAAATCAGCCTGGTGTTAGGCGTCTTGCCAAGGAAAAAGCCGTGAAAGCAGCCATGTTGTGGCACTTTTGCACTCCCTTTTGGATGCCTTTCACATCTCCAGTGTGCCTGGAACTCAGGGCTTCCTGCTTTTAAAAATCCTAGCCCTAGGCCGAACCCCAACCCTAAGAAGAGAAAGGCAAATCAGCCAGGAATTAGGCATGTCCCCAAGGAAAAAGCTGTGGAGGCAGGCATGTTGTGGTACTTTTGCGCTCTTCTTGGCTAGTCCTTCGCAGCTGCTGTGTTCTTGGAACTCAGGGCTTTCTGGTTAATAGAACCCTTACCCTAGGCGTAACTCAAACCTTAACCCTAGGAAGGAAAATCAACCTATGGTTCGGGATGGTCTCATGGAAATATCAGTGGTGGCAGCCAAGTTGCGTCACTTTTGCGCTCCCCTTGGGATGCCTTTCGCAGCTGCAGTGTGCCTGGAGCCCAGGGCTTCCTGGTTTTAAAAGTCCTAGGCCTAAGCCTAACAGTAACCCTAGGAAGGTAAATCAGCCGGGTATTAGGGTTCTTCCTAAGGGAAAAGCCGTGAAAGCAGCCATGTTGTGGCACTTCTGCACTCCCTTTGGGATGCCTTTGGCAGATGAAGTAAGCCTGGAACTCAGGGCTTCCTGGTTAAAGAAATCCAAGCCCTAGGCTGAACCCTAACCCTAACCCTAGGCAGATAAATCAGCCTAGGTATAGGGATGGTGCCAAGGAAAAAGCTGTGAAAGCTGCCATGTTGTTGCACTTTTGTACTCCCCTTGGGATGCCTTGAACAGCTGCAGTGTGCCTGGAGCTAAGGGCTTCCTAGTTTCAAAAATCCTAGCCCTAGGCCTAAGCCTAACAGTAACCCTGGGAAGGTAAATCAGCCTGGTGTTAGGCGTCTTGCCAAGGAAAAAGCCGTGAAAGCAGCCATGTTGTGGCACTTTTGCACTCCCTTTTGGATGCCTTTCACAGCTCCAGTGTGCCTGGAACTCAGGGCTTCCTGCTTTTAAAAATCCTAGCCCTAGGCCGAACCCCAACCCTAAGACGAGAAAGGCAAATCAGCCAGGAATTAGGCATGTCCCCAAGGAAAAAGCTGTGGAGGCAGGCATGTTGTGGTACTTTTGCGCTCTTCTTGGCTAGTCCTTCACAGCTGCTGTGTTCTTGGAACTCAGGGCTTTCTGGTTAATAGAGCCCTTACCCTAGGCGTAACTCAAACCTTAACCCTAGGAAGGAAAATCAACCTATGGTTCGGGATGGTCTCATGGAAATATAAGTGGTGGCAGCCAAGTTGCGTCACTTTTGCGCTCCCCTTGGGATGCCTTTTGCAGCTGCAGTGTGCCTGGAGCCCAGGGCTTCCTGGTTTTAAAAGTCCTAGGCCTAAGCCTAACAGTAACCCTAGGAAGGTAAATCAGCCGGGTATTAGGGTTCTTCCTAAGGGAAAAGCCGTGAAAGCAGCCATGTTGTGGCACTTCTGCACTCCCTTTGGGATGCCTTTGGCAGATGAAGTAAGCCTGGAACTCAGGGCTTCCTGGTTAAAGAAATCACAGCCCTAGGCTGAACCCTAACCCTAACCCTAGGCAGATAAATCAGCCTAGGTATAGGGATGGTGCCAAGGAAAAAGCTGTGAAAGCTGCCATGTTGTTGCACTTTTGTACTCCCCTTGGGATGCCTTGAACAGCTGCAGTGTGCCTGGAGCTAAGGGCTTCCTAGTTTCAAAAATCCTAGCCCTAGGCCTGAGCCTAACTGTAACCCTGGGAAAGTAAGTCAGCCTGGTGTTAGGCGTCTTGCCAAGGAAAAAGCCGTGAAAGCAGCCATGTTGTGGCACTTTTGCACTCCCTTTTGGATGCCTTTCACAGCTGCAGTGTGCCTGGAACTCAGGGCTTCCTGCTTTTAAAAATCCTAGCCCTAGGCCGAACCCCAACCCTAAGACGAGAAAGGCAAATCAGCCAGGAATTAGGCATGTCCCCAAGGAAAAAGCTGTGGAGGCAGGCATGTTGTGGTACTTTTGCGCTCTTCTTGGCTAGTCCTTCGCAGCTGCTGTGTTCTTGGAACTCAGGGCTTTCTGGTTAATAGACCCTTACCCTAGGCGTAACTCAAACCTTAACCCTAGGAAGGAAAATCAGCCTATGGTTCGGGATGGTCTCATGGAAATATCAGTGGTGGCAGCCAAGTTGCGTCACTTTTGCGCTCCCCTTGGGATGCCTTTTGCAGCTGCAGTGTGCCTGGAGCCCAGGGCTTCCTGGTTTTAAAAGTCCTAGACCTAAGCCTAACAGTAACCCTAGGAAGGTAAATCAGCCGGGTATTAGGGTTCTTCCTAAGGGAAAAGCTGTGAAAGCAGCCATGTTGTGGCACTTCTGCACTCCCTTTGGGATGCCTTTGGCAGATGAAGTAAGCCTGGAACTCAGGGCTTCCTGGTTAAAAAAATTCAAGCCCTAGGCTGAACCCTAACCCTAACCCTAGGCAGATAAATCAGCCTAGGTATAGGGATGGTGCCAAGGAAAAAGCTGTGAAAGCTGCCATGTTGTTGCACTTTTGTACTCCCCTTGGGATGCCTTGAACAGCTGCAGTGTGCCTGGAGCTAAGGGCTTCCTAGTTTCAAAAATCCTAGCCCTAGGCCTGAGCCTAACTGTAACCCTGGGAAAGTAAGTCAGCCTGGTGTTAGGCGTCTTGCCAAGGAAAAAGCCGTGAAAGCAGCCATGTTGTGGCACTTTTGCACTCCCTTTTGGATGCCTTTCACAGCACCAGTGTGCCTGGAACTCAGGGCTTCCTGATTTTAAAAATCCTAGCCCTAGGCCGAACCCCAACCCTAAGACGAGAAAGGCAAATCAGCCATGAATTAGGCATGTCCCCAAGGAAAAAGCTGTGGAGGCAGGCATGTTGTGGTACTTTTGCGCTCTTCTTGGCTAGTCCATCGCAGCTGCTGTGTTCTTGGAACTCAGGGCTTTCTGGTTAATAGACCCTTACCCTAGGCGTAACTCAAACCTTAACCCTAGGAAGGAAAATCAGCCTATGGTTCGGGATGGTCTCATGGAAATATCAGTGGTGGCAGCCAAGTTGCGTCACTTTTGCGCTCCCCTTGGGATGCCTTTCGCAGCTGCAGTGTGCCTGGAGCCCAGGGCTTCCTGGTTTTAAAAGTCCTAGGCCTAAGCCTAACAGTAACCCTAGGAAGGTAAATCAGCCGGGTATTAGGGTTCTTCCTAAGGGAAAAGCCGTGAAAGCAGCCATGTTGTGGCACTTCTGCACTCCCTTTGGGATGCCTTTGGCAGATGAAGTAAGCCTGGAACTCAGGGCTTCCTGGTTAAAGAAATCCAAGCCCTAGGCTGAACCCTAACCCTAACCCTAGGCAGATAAATCAGCCTAGGTATAGGGATGGTGCCAAGGAAAAAGCTGTGAAAGCTGCCATGTTGTTGCACTTTTGTACTCCCCTTGGGATGCCTTGAACAGCTGCAGTGTGCCTGGAGCTAAGGGCTTCCTAGTTTTAAAAATCCTAGCCCTAGGCCTAAGCCTAACAGTAACCCTGGGAAGGTAAATCAGCCTGGTGTTAGGCGTCTTGCCAAGGAAAAAGCCGTGAAAGCAGCCATGTTGTGGCACTTTTGCACTCCCTTTTGGATGCCTTTCACAGCTCCAGTGTGCCTGGAACTCAGGGCTTCCTGGTTTTAAAAGTCCTAGCCCTAGGCCGAACCCCAACCCTAAGACGAGAAAGGCAAATCAGCCAGGAATTAGGCATGTCCCCAAGGAAAAAGCTGTGGAGGCAGGCATGTTGTGGTACTTTTGCACTCTTCTTGGCTAGTCCTTCGCAGCTGCTGTGTTCTTGGAACTCAGGGCTTTCTGGTTAATAGACCCCTACCCTAGCCGTAACTCAAACCTTAACCCTAGGAAGGAAAATCAGCCTATGGTTCGGGATGGTCTCATGGAAATATCAGTGGTGGCAGCCAAGTTGCGTCACTTTTGCGCTCCCCTTGGGATGCCTTTTGCAGCTGCAGTGTGCCTGGAGCCCAGGGCTTCCTGGTTTTAAAAGTCCTAGACCTAAGCCTAACAGTAACCCTAGGAAGGTAAATCAGCCGGGTATTAGGGTTCTTCCTAAGGAAAAAGCCGTGAAAGCAGCCATGTTGTGGCACTTTTGCACTCCCTTTGGGATGCCTTTCACAGCTCCAGTGTACCTGGAACTCAGGGCTTCCTGCTTTTAAAAATCCTAGCCCTAGGCCGAACCCCAACCCTAAGACGAGAAAGGCAAATCAGCCAGGAATTAGGCATGTCCCCAAGGAAAAAGCTGTGGAGGCAGGCATGTTGTGGTACTTTTGCGCTCTTCTTGGCTAGTCCTTCGCAGCTGCTGTGTTCTTGGAACTCAGGGCTTTCTGGTTAATAGAACCCTTACCCTAGGCGTAACTCAAACCTTAACCCTAGGAAGGAAAATCAGCCTATGGTTCGGGATGGTCTCATGGAAATATCAGTGGTGGCAGCCAAGTTGCGTCACTTTTGCGCTCCCCTTGGGATGCCTTTTGCAGCTGCAGTGTGCCTGGAGCCCAGGGCTTCCTGGTTTTAAAAGTCCTAGGCCTAAGCCTAACAGTAACCCTAGGAAGGTAAATCAGCCGGGTATTAGGGTTCTTCCTAAGGAAAAAGCCGTGAAAGCAGCCATGTTGTGGCACTTCTGCACTCCCTTTGGGATGCCTTTGGCAGATGAAGTAAGCCTGGAACTCAGGGCTTCCTGGTTAAAGAAATCCAAGCCCTAGGCTGAACCCTAATCCAAACCCTAGGCAGATCAATCAGCCTAGGTATAGGGATGGTGCCAAGGAAAAAGCTGTGAAAGCTGCCATGTTGTTGCACTTTTGTACTCCCCTTGGGATGCCTTGAACAGCTGCAGTGTGCCTGGAGCTAAGGGCTTCCTAGTTTCAAAAATCCTAGCCCTAGGCCTAAGCCTAACAGTAACCCTGGGAATGTAAATCAGCCTGATGTTAGGCTTCTTGCCAAGGAAAAAGCCGTGAAAGCAGCCATGTTGTGGCACTTTTGCACTCCCTTTTGGATGCCTTTCACAGCTGCAGTGTGCCTGGAACTCAGGGCTTCCTGCTTTTAAAAATCCTAGCCCTAGGCCGAACCCCAACCCTAAGACGAGAAAGGCAAATCAGCCAGGAATTAGGCATGTCCCCAAGGAAAAAGCTGTGGAGGCAGGCATGTTGTGGTACTTTTGCGCTCTTCTTGGCTAGTCCTTCGCAGCTGCTGTGTTCTTGGAACTCAGGGCTTTCTGGTTAATAGAACCCTTACCCTAGGCGTAACTCAAACCTTAACCCTAGGAAGGAAAATCAGCCTATGGTTCGGGATGGTCTCATGGAAATATCAGTGGTGGCAGCCAAGTTGCGTCACTTTTGCGCTCCCCTTGGGATGCCTTTCGCAGCTGCAGTGTGCCTGGAGCCCAGGGCTTCCTGGTTTTAAAAGTCCTAGGCCTAAGCCTAACAGTAACCCTAGGAAGGTAAATCAGCCGGGTATTAGGGTTCTTCCTAAGGGAAAAGCCGTGAAAGCAGCCATGTTGTGGCACTTCTGCACTCCCTTTGGGATGCCTTTGGCAGATGAAGTAAGCCTGGAACTCAGGGCTTCCTGGTTAAAAAAATCCAAGCCCTAGGCTGAACCCTAAACCTAACCCTAGGCAGATAGATCAGCCTAGGTATAGGGATGGTGCCAAGGAAAAAGCTGTGAAAGCTGCCATGTTGTTGCACTTGTGTACTCCCCTTGGGATGCCTTGAACAGCTGCAGTGTGCCTGGAGCTAAGGGCTTCCTAGTTTCAAAAATCCTAGCCCTAGGCCTAAGCCTAACAGTAACCCTGGGAAAGTAAATCAGCCTGATGTTAGGCTTCTTGCCAAGGAAGAAGCCGTGAAAGCAGCCATGTTGTGGCACTTTTGCACTCCCTTTGGGATGCCTTTGTCAGATGAAGTAAGCCTGGTACTCAGGGCTTCCTGGTTAAAGAAATCCAAGCCCTAGGCTGAACCCTAATCCAAACCCTAGGCAGATCAATCAGCCTAGGTATAGGGATGGTGCCAAGGAAAAAGCTGTGAAAGCTGCCATGTTGTTGCACTTTTGTACTCCCCTTGGGATGCCTTGAACAGCTGCAGTGTGCCTGGAGCTAAGGGCTTCCTAGTTTTAAAAATCCTAGCCCTAGGCCTAAGCCTAATAGTAACCCTGGGAAGGTAAGTCAGCCTGGTGTTAGGCGTCTTGCCAAGGAAAAAGCCGTGAAAGCAGCCATGTTGTGGCACTTTTGCACTCCCTTTTGGATGCCTTTCACAGCTCCAGTGTGCCTGGAACTCAGGGCTTCCTGCTTTTAAAAATCCTAGCCCTAGGCCGAACCCCAACCCTAAGACGAGAAAGGCAAATCAGCCAGGAATTAGGCATGTCCCCAAGGAAAAAGCTGTGGAGGCAGGCATGTTGTGGTACTTTTGCGCTCTTCTTGGCTAGTCCTTCGCAGCTGCTGTGTTCTTGGAACTCAGGGCTTTCTGGTTAATAGAACCCTTACCCTAGGCGTAACTCAAACCTTAACCCTAGGAAGGAAAATCAACCTATGGTTCGGGATGGTCTCATGGAAATATCAGTGGTGGCAGCCAAGTTGCGTCACTTTTGCGCTCCCCTTGGGATGCCTTTCGCAGCTGCAGTGTGCCTGGAGCCCAGGGCTTCCTGGTTTTAAAAGTCCTAGGCCTAAGCCTAACAGTAACCCTAGGAAGGTAAATCAGCCGGGTATTAGGGTTCTTCCTAAGGGAAAAGCCGTGAAAGCAGCCATGTTGTGGCACTTCTGCACTCCCTTTGGGATGCCTTTGGCAGATGAAGTAAGCCTGGAACTCAGGGCTTCCTGGTTAAAGAAATCACAGCCCTAGGCTGAACCCTAACCCTAACCCTAGGCAGATAAATCAGCCTAGGTATAGGGATGGTGCCAAGGAAAAAGCTGTGAAAGCTGCCATGTTGTTGCACTTTTGTACTCCCCTTGGGATGCCTTGAACAGCTGCAGTGTGCCTGGAGCCCAGGGCTTCCTAGTTTCAAAAATCCTAGCCCTAGGCCTAAGCCTAACAGTAACCCTGGGAAAGTAAATCAGCCTGATGTTAGGCTTCTTGCCAAGGAAAATGCCGTGAAAGCAGCCATGTTGTGGCACTTCTGCACTCCCTTTTGGATGCCTTTCACAGCTCCAGTGTGCCTGGAACTCAGGGCTTCCTGCTTTTAAAAATCCTAGCCCTAGGCCGAACCCCAACCCTAAGACGAGAAAGGCAAATCAGCCAGGAATTAGGCATGTCCCCAAGGAAAAAGCTGTGGAGGCAGGCATGTTGTGGTACTTTTGCGCTCTTCTTGGCTAGTCCTTCGCAGCTGCTGTGTTCTTGGAACTCAGGGCTTTCTGGTTAATAGAGCCCTTACCCTAGGCGTAACTCAAACCTTAACCCTAGGAAGGAAAATCAGCCTATGGTTCGGGATGGTCTCATGGAAATATCAGTAGTGGCAGCCAAGTTGCGTCACTTTTGCGCTCCCCTTGGGATGCCTTTTGCAGCTGCAGTGTGCCGGGAGCCCAGGGCTTCCTGGTTTTAAAAGTCCTAGGCCTAAGCCTAACAGTAACCCTAGGAAGGTAAATCAGCCCGGTATTAGGGTTCTTCCTAAGGGAAAAGCCGTGAAAGCAGCCATGTTGTGGCACTTCTGCACTCCCTTTGGGATGCCTTTGGCAGATGAAGTAAGCCTGGAACTCAGGGCTTCCTGGTTAAAAAAATTCAAGCCCTAGGCTGAACCCTAACCCTAACCCTAGGCAGATAAATCAGCCTAGGTATAGGGATGGTGCCAAGGAAAAAGCTGTGAAAGCTGCCATGTTGTTGCACTTTTGTACTCCCCTTGGGATGCCTTGAACAGCTGCAGTGTGCCTGGAGCTAAGGGCTTCCTAGTTTCAAAAATCCTAGCCCTAGGCCTAAGCCTAACAGTAAGCCTGGGAAAGTAAATCAGCCTGATGTTAGGCTTCTTGCCAAGGAAAAAGCCGTGAAAGCAGCCATGTTGTGGCACTTCTGCACTCCCTTTGGGATGCCTTTGGCAGATGAAGTAAGCCTGGAACTCAGGGCTTCCTGGTTAAAGAAATCCAAGCCCTAGGCTGAACCCTAACCCTAACCCTAGGCAGATAAATCAGCCTAGGTATAGGGATGGTGCCAAGGAAAAAGCTGTGAAAGCTGCCATGTTGTTGCACTTTTGTACTCCCCTTGGGATGCCTTGAACAGCTGCAGTGTGCCTGGAGCCCAGGGCTTCCTAGTTTCAAAAATCCTAGCCCTAGGCCTAAGCCTAACAGTAACCCTGGGAAAGTAAATCAGCCTGATGTTAGGCTTCTTGCCAAGGAAAAAGCCGTGAAAGCAGCCATGTTGTGGCACTTTTGCACTCCCTTTTGGATGCCTTTCACAGCTCCAGTGTGCCTGGAACTCAGGGCTTCCTGCTTTTAAAAATCCTAGCCCTAGGCCGAACCCCAACCCTAAGACGAGAAAGGCAAATCAGCCAGGAATTAGGCATGTCCCCAAGGAAAAAGCTGTGGAGGCAGGCATGTTGTGGTACTTTTGCGCTCTTCTTGGCTAGTCCTTCGCAGCTGCTGTGTTCTTGGAACTCAGGGCTTTCTGGTTAATAGAGCCCTTACCCTAGGCGTAACTCAAACCTTAACCCTAGGAAGGAAAATCAACCTATGGTTCGGGATGGTCTCATGGAAATATCAGTGGTGGCAGCCAAGTTGCGTCACTTTTGCGCTCCCCTTGGGATGCCTTTTGCAGCTGCAGTGTGCCGGGAGCCCAGGGCTTCCTGGTTTTAAAAGTCCTAGGCCTAAGCCTAACAGTAACCCTAGGAAGGTAAATCAGCCGGGTATTAGGGTTCTTCCTTAGGGAAAAGCCGTGAAAGGAGCCATGTTGTGGCACTTCTGCACTCCCTTTGGGATGCCTTTGGCAGATGAAGTAAGCCTGGAACTCAGGGCTTCCTGGTTAAAGAAATCCAAGCCCTAGGCTGAACCCTAACCCTAACCCTAGGCAGATAAACCAGCCTAGGTATAGGGATGGTGCCAAGGAAAAAGCTGTGAAAGCTGCCATGTTGTTGCACTTTTGTACTCCCCTTGGGATGCCTTGAACAGCTGCAGTGTGCCTGGAGCTAAGGGCTTCCTAGTTTCAAAAATCCTAGCCCTAGGCCTAAGCCTAACAGTAACCCTGGGAAAGTAAATCAGCCTGATGTTAGGCTTCTTGCCAAGGAAAAAGCCGTGAAAGCAGCCATGTTGTGGCACTTCTGCACTCCCTTTGGGATGCCTTTGGCAGATGAAGTAAGCCTGGAACTCAGGGCTTCCTGGTTAAAAAAATTCAAGCCCTAGGCTGAACCCTAACCCTAACCCTAGGCAGATAAATCAGCCTAGGTATAGGGATGGTGCCAAGGAAAAAGCTGTGAAAGCTGCCATGTTGTTGCACTTTTGTACTCCCCTTGGGATGCCTTGAACAGCTGCAGTGTGCCTGGAGCTAAGGGCTTCCTAGTTTTAAAAATCCTAGCCCTAGGCCTAAGCCTAATAGTAACCCTGGGAAGGTAAGTCAGCCTGGTGTTAGGCGTCTTGCCAAGGAAAAAGCCGTGAAAGCAGCCATGTTGTGGCACTTTTGCACTCCCTTTTGGATGCCTTTCACAGCTCCAGTGTGCCTGGAACTCAGGGCTTCCTGCTTTTAAAAATCCTAGCCCTAGGCCGAACCCCAACCCTAAGACGAGAAAGGCAAATCAGCCAGGAATTAGGCATGTCCCCAAGGAAAAAGCTGTGGAGGCAGGCATGTTGTGGTACTTTTGCGCTCTTCTTGGCTAGTCCTTCGCAGCTGCTGTGTTCTTGGAACTCAGGGCTTTCTGGTTAATAGAACCCTTACCCTAGGCGTAACTCAAACCTTAACCCTAGGAAGGAAAATCAACCTATGGTTCGGGATGGTCTCATGGAAATATCAGTGGTGGCAGCCAAGTTGCGTCACTTTTGCGCTCCCCTTGGGATGCCTTTCGCAGCTGCAGTGTGCCTGGAGCCCAGGGCTTCCTGGTTTTAAAAGTCCTAGGCCTAAGCCTAACAGTGACCCTAGGAAGGTAAATCAGCCGGGTATTAGGGTTCTTCCTAAGGGAAAAGCCGTGAAAGCAGCCATGTTGTGGCACTTCTGCACTCCCTTTGGGATGCCTTTGGCAGATGAAGTAAGCCTGGAACTCAGGGCTTCCTGGTTAAAGAAATCCAAGCCCTAGGCTGAACCCTAACCCTAACCCTAGGCAGATAAATCAGCCTAGGTATAGGGATGGTGCCAAGGAAAAAGCTGTGAAAGCTGCCATGTTGTTGCACTTTTGTACTCCCCTTGGGATGCCTTGAACAGCTGCAGTGTGCCTGGAGCCCAGGGCTTCCTAGTTTCAAAAATCCTAGCCCTAGGCCTAAGCCTAACAGTAACCCTGGGAAAGTAAATCAGCCTGATGTTAGGCTTCTTGCCAAGGAAAATGCCGTGAAAGCAGCCATGTTGTGGCACTTCTGCACTCCCTTTTGGATGCCTTTCACAGCTCCAGTGTGCCTGGAACTCAGGGCTTCCTGCTTTTAAAAATCCTAGCCCTAGGCCGAACCCCAACCCTAAGACGAGAAAGGCAAATCAGCCAGGAATTAGGCATGTCCCCAAGGAAAAAGCTGTGGAGGCAGGCATGTTGTGGTACTTTTGCGCTCTTCTTGGCTAGTCCTTCGCAGCTGCTGTGTTCTTGGAACTCAGGGCTTTCTGGTTAATAGAGCCCTTACCCTAGGCGTAACTCAAACCTTAACCCTAGGAAGGAAAATCAGCCTATGGTTCGGGATGGTCTCATGGAAATATCAGTAGTGGCAGCCAAGTTGCGTCACTTTTGCGCTCCCCTTGGGATGCCTTTTGCAGCTGCAGTGTGCCGGGAGCCCAGGGCTTCCTGGTTTTAAAAGTCCTAGGCCTAAGCCTAACAGTAACCCTAGGAAGGTAAATCAGCCGGGTATTAGGGTTCTTCCTAAGGGAAAAGCCGTGAAAGCAGCCATGTTGTGGCACTTCTGCACTCCCTTTGGGATGCCTTTGGCAGATGAAGTAAGCCTGGAACTCAGGGCTTCCTGGTTAAAGAAATCCAAGCCCTAGGCTGAACCCTAACCCTAACCCTAGGCAGATAAATCAGCCTAGGTATAGGGATGGTGCCAAGGAAAAAGCTGTGAAAGCTGCCATGTTGTTGCACTTTTGTACTCCCCTTGGGATGCCTTGAACAGCTGCAGTGTGCCTGGAGCTAAGGGCTTCCTAGTTTCAAAAATCCTAGCCCTAGGCCTAAGCCTAACAGTAAGCCTGGGAAAGTAAATCAGCCTGATGTTAGGCTTCTTGCCAAGGAAAAAGCCGTGAAAGCAGCCATGTTGTGGCACTTTTGCACTCCCTTTTGGATGCCTTTCACAGCTCCAGTGTGCCTGGAACTCAGGGCTTCCTGATTTTAAAAATCCTAGCCCTAGGCCGAACCCCAACCCTAAGACGAGAAAGGCAAATCAGCCAGGAATTAGGCATGTCCCCAAGGAAAAAGCTGTGGAGGCAGGCATGTTGTGGTACTTTTGCGCTCTTCTTGGCTAGTCCTTCGCAGCTGCTGTGTTCTTGGAACTCAGGGCTTTCTGGTTAATAGACCCTTACCCTAGGCGTAACTCAAACCTTAACCCTAGGAAGGAAAATCAGCCTATGGTTCGGGATGGTCTCATGGAAATATCAGTGGTGGCAGCCAAGTTGCGTCACTTTTGCGCTCCCCTTGGGATGCCTTTTGCAGCTGCAGTGTGCCTGGAGCCCAGGGCTTCCTGGTTTTAAAAGTCCTAGGCCTAAGCCTAACAGTAACCCTAGGAAGGTAAATCAGCCGGGTATTAGGGTTCTTCCTAAGGGAAAAGCCGTGAAAGCAGCCATGTTGTGGCACTTCTGCACTCCCTTTGGGATGCCTTTGGCAGATGAAGTAAGCCTGGAACTCAGGGCTTCCTGGTTAAAGAAATCCAAGCCCTAGGCTGAACCCTAACCCTAACCCTAGGCAGATAAATCAGCCTAGGTATAGGGATGGTGCCAAGGAAAAAGCTGTGAAAGCTGCCATGTTGTTGCACTTTTGTACTCCCCTTGGGATGCCTTGAACAGCTGCAGTGTGCCTGGAGCTAAGGGCTTCCTAGTTTCAAAAATCCTAGCCCTAGGCCTAAGCCTAACAGTAACCCTGGGAAAGTAAGTCAGCCTGGTGTTAGGCGTCTTGCCAAGGAAAAAGCCGTGAAAGCAGCCATGTTGTGGCACTTTTGCACTCCCTTTTGGATGCCTTTCACAGCTCCAGTGTGCCTGGAACTCAGGGCTTCCTGCTTTTAAAAATCCTAGCCCTAGGCCGAGCCCCAACCCTAAGACGAGAAAGGCAAATCAGCCAGGAATTAGGCATGTCCCCAAGGAAAAAGCTGTGGAGGCAGGCATGTTGTGGTACTTTTGCGCTCTTCTTGGCTAGTCCTTCGCAGCTGCTGTGTTCTTGGAACTCAGGGCTTTCTGGTTAATAGAACCCTTACCCTAGGCGTAACTCAAACCTTAACCCTAGGAAGGAAAATCAACCTATGGTTCGGGATGGTCTCATGGAAATATCAGTGGTGGCAGCCAAGTTGCGTCACTTTTGCGCTCCCCTTGGGATGCCTTTCGCAGCTGCAGTGTGCCTGGAGCCCAGGGCTTCCTGGTTTTAAAAGTCCTAGGCCTAAGCCTAACAGTAACCCTAGGAAGGTAAATCAGCCGGGTATTAGGGTTCTTCCTAAGGGAAAAGCCGTGAAAGCAGCCATGTTGTGGCACTTCTGCACACCCTTTGGGATGCCTTTGGCAGATGAAGTAAGCCTGGAACTCAGGGCTTCCTGGTTAAAAATTTCAAGCCCTAGGCTGAACCCTAACCCTAACACTAGGCAGATAAACCAGCCTAGGTATAGGGATGGTGCCAAGGAAAAATCTGTGAAAGCTGCCATGTTGTTGCACTTTTGTACTCCCCTTGGGATGCCTTGAACAGCTGCAGTGTGCCTGGAGCCCAGGGCTTCCTAGTTTCAAAAATCCTAGCCCTAGGCCTAAGCCTAACAGTAACCCTGGGAAAGTAAATCAGCCTGATGTTAGGTTTCTTGCCAAGGAAAAAGCCGTGAAAGCAGCCATGTTGTGGCACTTCTGCACTCCCTTTGGGATGCCTTTGTCAGATGAAGTAAGCCTGGAACTCAGGGCTTCCTGGTTAAAGAAATCCAAGCCCTAGGCTGAACCCTAACCCTAACCCTAGGCAGATAAATCAGCCTAGGTATAGGGATGGTGCCAAGGAAAAAGCTGTGAAAGCTGCCATGTTGTTGCACTTTTGTACTCCCCTTGGGATGCCTTGAACAGCTGCAGTGTGCCTGGAGCCCAGGGCTTCCTAGTTTCAAAAATCCTAGCCCTAGGCCTAAGCCTAACAGTAACCCTGGGAAAGTAAATCAGCCTGATGTTAGGCTTCTTGCCAAGGAAAAAGCCGTGAAAGCAGCCATGTTGTGGCACTTTTGCACTCCCTTTTGGATGCCTTTCACAGCTCCAGTGTGCCTGGAACTCAGGGCTTCCTGCTTTTAAAAATCCTAGCCCTAGGCCGAACCCCAACCCTAAGACGAGAAAGGCAAATCAGCCAGGAATTAGGCATGTCCCCAAGGAAAAAGCTGTGGAGGCAGGCATGTTGTGGTACTTTTGCGCTCTTCTTGGCTAGTCCTTCGCAGCTGCTGTGTTCTTGGAACTCAGGGCTTTCTGGTTAATAGAGCCCTTACCCTAGGCGTAACTCAAACCTTAACCCTAGGAAGGAAAATCAACCTATGGTTCGGGATGGTCTCATGGAAATATCAGTGGTGGCAGCCAAGTTGCGTCACTTTTGCGCTCCCCTTGGGATGCCTTTTGCAGCTGCAGTGTGCCTGGAGCCCAGGGCTTCCTGGTTTTAAAAGTCCTAGGCCTAAGCCTAACAGTAACCCTAGGAAGGTAAATCAGCCGGGTATTAGGGTTCTTCCTAAGGGAAAAGCCGTGAAAGCAGCCATGTTGTGGCACTTCTGCACTCCCTTTGGGATGCCTTTGGCAGATGAAGTAAGCCTGGAACTCAGGGCTTCCTGGTTAAAGAAATCCAAGCCCTAGGCTGAACCCTAACCCTAACCCTAGGCAGATAAATCAGCCTAGGTATAGGGATGGTGCCAAGGAAAAAGGTGTGAAAGCTGCCATGTTGTTGCACTTTTGTACTCCCCTTGGGATGCCTTGAACAGCTGCAGTGTGCCTGGAGCCCAGGGCTTCCTAGTTTCAAAAATCCTAGCCCTAGGCCTAAGCCTAACAGTAACCCTGGGAAACTAATTCAGCCTGGTGTTAGGCGTCTTGCCAAGGAAAAAGCCGTGAAAGCAGCCATGTTGTGGCACTTTTGCACTCCCTTTTGGATGCCTTTCACAGCTCCAGTGTGCCTGGAACTCAGGGCTTCCTGCTTTTAAAAATCCTAGCCCTAGGCCGAACCCCAACCCTAAGACGAGAAAGGCAAATCAGCCAGGAATTAGGCATGTCCCCAAGGAAAAAGCTGTGGAGGCAGGCATGTTGTGGTACTTTTGCGCTCTTCTTGGCTAGTCCTTCGCAGCTGCTGTGTTCTTGGAACTCAGGGCTTTCTGGTTAATAGAACCCTTACCCTAGGCGTAACTCAAACCTTAACCCTAGGAAGGAAAATCAGCCTATGGTTCGGGATGGTCTCATGGAAATATCAGTGGTGGCAGCCAAGTTGCGTCACTTTTGCGCTCCCCTTGGGATGCCTTTTGCAGCTGCAGTGTGCCTGGAGCCCAGGGCTTCCTGGTTTTAAAAGTCCTAGGCCTAAGCCTAACAGTAACCCTAGGAAGGTAAATCAGCCGGGTATTAGGGTTCTTCCTAAGGGAAAAGCCGTGAAAGCAGCCATGTTGTGGCACTTCTGCACTCCCTTTGGGATGCCTTTGGCAGATGAAGTAAGCCTGGAACTCAGGGCTTCCTGGTTAAAGAAATCCAAGCCCTAGGCTGAACCCTAACCCTAACCCTAGGCAGATAAATCAGCCTAGGTATAGGGATGGTGCCAAGGAAAAAGCTGTGAAAGCTGCCATGTTGTTGCACTTTTGTACTCCCCTTGGGATGCCTTGAACAGCTGCAGTGTGCCTGGAGCTAAGGGCTTCCTAGTTTCAAAAATCCTAGCCCTAGGCCTAAGCCTAACAGTAACCCTGGGAAAGTAAGTCAGCCTGGTGTTAGGCGTCTTGCCAAGGAAAAAGCCGTGAAAGCAGCCATGTTGTGGCACTTTTGCACTCCCTTTTGGATGCCTTTCACAGCTCCAGTGTGCCTGGAACTCAGGGCTTCCTGCTTTTAAAAATCCTAGCCCTAGGCCGAGCCCCAACCCTAAGACGAGAAAGGCAAATCAGCCAGGAATTAGGCATGTCCCCAAGGAAAAAGCTGTGGAGGCAGGCATGTTGTGGTACTTTTGCGCTCTTCTTGGCTAGTCCTTCGCAGCTGCTGTGTTCTTGGAACTCAGGGCTTTCTGGTTAATAGAACCCTTACCCTAGGCGTAACTCAAACCTTAACCCTAGGAAGGAAAATCAACCTATGGTTCGGGATGGTCTCATGGAAATATCAGTGGTGGCAGCCAAGTTGCGTCACTTTTGCGCTCCCCTTGGGATGCCTTTCGCAGCTGCAGTGTGCCTGGAGCCCAGGGCTTCCTGGTTTTAAAAGTCCTAGGCCTAAGCCTAACAGTAACCCTAGGAAGGTAAATCAGCCGGGTATTAGGGTTCTTCCTAAGGGAAAAGCCGTGAAAGCAGCCATGTTGTGGCACTTCTGCACACCCTTTGGGATGCCTTTGGCAGATGAAGTAAGCCTGGAACTCAGGGCTTCCTGGTTAAAAATTTCAAGCCCTAGGCTGAACCCTAACCCTAACACTAGGCAGATAAACCAGCCTAGGTATAGGGATGGTGCCAAGGAAAAATCTGTGAAAGCTGCCATGTTGTTGCACTTTTGTACTCCCCTTGGGATGCCTTGAACAGCTGCAGTGTGCCTGGAGCTAAGGGCTTCCTAGTTTCAAAAATCCTAGCCCTAGGCCTAAGCCTAACAGTAACCCTGGGAAAGTAAATCAGCCTGATGTTAGGCTTCTTGCCAAGGAAAAAGCCGTGAAAGCAGCCATGTTGTGGCACTTTTGCACTCCCTTTGGGATGCCTTTGGCAGATGAAGTAAGCCTGGAACTCAGGGCTTCCTGGTTAAAGAAATCCAAGCCCTAGGCTGAACCCTAACCCTAACCCTAGGCAGATAAATCAGCCTAGGTATAGGGATGGTGCCAAGGAAAAAGCTGTGAAAGATGCCATGTTGTTGCACTTTTGTACTCCCCTTGGGATGCCTTGAACAGCTGCAGTGTGCCTGGAGCCCAGGGCTTCCTAGTTTCAAAAATCCTAGCCCTAGGCCTAAGCCTAACAGTAACCCTGGGAAAGTAAATCAGCCTGATGTTAGGTTTCTTGCCAAGGAAAAAGCCGTGAAAGCAGCCATGTTGTGGCACTTCTGCACTCCCTTTGGGATGCCTTTGTCAGATGAAGTAAGCCTGGAACTCAGGGCTTCCTGGTTAAAGAAATCCAAGCCCTAGGCTGAACCCTAACCCTAACCCTAGGCAGATAAATCAGCCTAGGTATAGGGATGGTGCCAAGGAAAAAGCTGTGAAAGCTGCCATGTTGTTGCACTTTTGTACTCCCCTTGGGATGCCTTGAACAGCTGCAGTGTGCCTGGAGCCCAGGGCTTCCTAGTTTCAAAAATCCTAGCCCTAGGCCTAAGCCTAACAGTAACCCTGGGAAAGTAAATCAGCCTGATGTTAGGCTTCTTGCCAAGGAAAAAGCCGTGAAAGCAGCCATGTTGTGGCACTTTTGCACTCCCTTTTGGATGCCTTTCACAGCTCCAGTGTGCCTGGAACTCAGGGCTTCCTGCTTTTAAAAATCCTAGCCCTAGGCCGAACCCCAACCCTAAGACGAGAAAGGCAAATCAGCCAGGAATTAGGCATGTCCCCAAGGAAAAAGCTGTGGAGGCAGGCATGTTGTGGTACTTTTGCGCTCTTCTTGGCTAGTCCTTCGCAGCTGCTGTGTTCTTGGAACTCAGGGCTTTCTGGTTAATAGAGCCCTTACCCTAGGCGTAACTCAAACCTTAACCCTAGGAAGGAAAATCAACCTATGGTTCGGGATGGTCTCATGGAAATATCAGTGGTGGCAGCCAAGTTGCGTCACTTTTGCGCTCCCCTTGGGATGCCTTTTGCAGCTGCAGTGTGCCTGGAGCCCAGGGCTTCCTGGTTTTAAAAGTCCTAGGCCTAAGCCTAACAGTAACCCTAGGAAGGTAAATCAGCCGGGTATTAGGGTTCTTCCTAAGGGAAAAGCCGTGAAAGCAGCCATGTTGTGGCACTTCTGCACTCCCTTTGGGATGCCTTTGGCAGATGAAGTAAGCCTGGAACTCAGGGCTTCCTGGTTAAAGAAATCCAAGCCCTAGGCTGAACCCTAACCCTAACCCTAGGCAGATAAATCAGCCTAGGTATAGGGATGGTGCCAAGGAAAAAGCTGTGAAAGCTGCCATGTTGTTGCACTTTTGTACTCCCCTTGGGATGCCTTGAACAGCTGCAGTGTGCCTGGAGCCCAGGGCTTCCTAGTTTCAAAAATCCTAGCCCTAGGCCTAAGCCTAACAGTAACCCTGGGAAACTAATTCAGCCTGGTGTTAGGCGTCTTGCCAAGGAAAAAGCCGTGAAAGCAGCCATGTTGTGGCACTTTTGCACTCCCTTTTGGATGCCTTTCACAGCTCCAGTGTGCCTGGAACTCAGGGCTTCCTGCTTTTAAAAATCCTAGCCCTAGGCCGAACCCCAACCCTAAGACGAGAAAGGCAAATCAGCCAGGAATTAGGCATGTCCCCAAGGAAAAAGCTGTGGAGGCAGGCATGTTGTGGTACTTTTGCGCTCTTCTTGGCTAGTCCTTCGCAGCTGCTGTGTTCTTGGAACTCAGGGCTTTCTGGTTAATAGAACCCTTACCCTAGGCGTAACTCAAACCTTAACCCTAGGAAGGAAAATCAACCTATGGTTCGGGATGGTCTCATGGAAATATCAGTGGTGGCAGCCAAGTTGCGTCACTTTTGCGCTCCCCTTGGGATGCCTTTTGCAGCTGCAGTGTGCCTGGAGCCCAGGGCTTCCTGGTTTTAAAAGTCCTAGGCCTAAGCCTAACAGTAACCCTAGGAAGGTAAATCAGCCGGGTATTAGGGTTCTTCCTAAGGGAAAAGCCGTGAAAGCAGCCATGTTGTGGCACTTCTGCACTCCCTTTGGGATGCCTTTGGCAGATGAAGTAAGCCTGGAACTCAGGGCTTCCTGGTTAAAAAAATTCAAGCCCTAGGCTGAACCCTAACCCTAACCCTAGGCAGATAAACCAGCCTAGGTATAGGGATGGTGCCAAGGAAAAATCTGTGAAAGCTGCCATGTTGTTGCACTTTTGTACTCCCCTTGGGATGCCTTGAACAGCTGCAGTGTGCCTGGAGCTAAGGGCTTCCTAGTTTCAAAAATCCTAGCCCTAGGCCTAAGCCTAACAGTAACCCTGGGAAAGTAAATCAGCCTGATGTTAGGCTTCTTGCCAAGGAAAAAGCCGTGAAAGCAGCCATGTTGTGGCACTTTTGCACTCCCTTTTGGATGCCTTTCACAGCTCCAGTGTGCCTGGAACTCAGGGCTTCCTGCTTTTAAAAATCCTAGCCCTAGGCCGAACCCCAACCCTAAGACGAGAAAGGCAAATCAGCCAGGAATTAGGCATGGCCCCAAGGAAAAAGCTGTGGAGGCAGGCATGTTGTGGTACTTTTGCGCTCTTCTTGGCTAGTCCTTCGCAGCTGCTGTGTTCTTGGAACTCAGGGCTTTCTGGTTAATAGACCCTTACCCTAGGCGTAACTCAAACCTTAACCCTAGGAAGGAAAATCAGCCTATGGTTCGGGATGGTCTCATGGAAATATCAGTGGTGGCAGCCAAGTTGCGTCACTTTTGCGCTCCCCTTGGGATGCCTTTTGCAGCTGCAGTGTGCCTGGAGCCCAGGGCTTCCTGGTTTTAAAAGTCCTAGGCCTAAGCCTAACAGTAACCCTAGGAAGGTAAATCAGCCGGGTATTAGGGTTCTTCCTAAGGGAAAAGCCGTGAAAGCAGCCATGTTGTGGCACTTCTGCACTCCCTTTGGGATGCCTTTGGCAGATGAAGTAAGCCTGGAACTCAGGGCTTCCTGGTTAAAAAAATTCAAGCCCTAGGCTGAACCCTAACCCTAACCCTAGGCAGATAAATCAGCCTAGGTATAGGGATGGTGCCAAGGAAAAAGCTGTGAAAGCTGCCATGTTGTTGCACTTTTGTACTCCCCTTGGGATGCCTTGAACAGCTGCAGTGTGCCTGGAGCTAAGGGCCTCCTAGTTTCAAAAATCCTAGCCCTAGGCCTAAGCCTAACAGTAACCCTGGGAAAGTAAATCAGCCTGATGTTAGGCTTCTTGCCAAGGAAAAAGCCGTGAAAGCAGCCATGTTGTGGCACTTTTGCACTCCCTTTTGGATGCCTTTCACAGCTCCAGTGTGCCTGGAACTCAGGGATTCCTGCTTTTAAAAATCCTAGCCCTAGGCCGAACCCCAACCCTAAGACGAGAAAGGCAAATCAGCCAGGAATTAGGCATGTCCCCAAGGAAAAAGCTGTGGAGGCAGGCATGTTGTGGTACTTTTGCGCTCTTCTTGGCTAGTCCTTCGCAGCTGCTGTGTTCTTGGAACTCAGGGCTTTCTGGTTAATAGACCCTTACCCTAGGCGTAACTCAAACCTTAACCCTAGGAAGGAAAATCAGCCTATGGTTCGGGATGGTCTCATGGAAATATCAGTGGTGGCAGCCAAGTTGCATCACTTTTGCGCTCCCCTTGGGATGCCTTTTGCAGCTGCAGTGTGCCTGGAGCCCAGGGCTTCCTGGTTTTAAAAGTCCTAGGCCTAAGCCTAACAGTAACCCTAGGAAGGTAAATCAGCCGGGTATTAGGGTTCTTCCTAAGGGAAAAGCCGTGAAAGCAGCCATGTTGTGGCACTTCTGCACTCCCTTTGGGATGCCTTTGGCAGATGAAGTAAGCCTGGAACTCAGGGCTTCCTGGTTAAAGAAATCCAAGCCCTAGGCTGAACCCTAACCCTAACCCTAGGCAGATAAATCAGCCTAGGTATAGGGATGGTGCCAAGGAAAAAGCTGTGAAAGCTGCCATGTTGTTGCACTTTTGTACTCCCCTTGGGATGCCTTGAACAGCTGCAGTGTGCCTGGAGCTAAGGGCTTCCTAGTTTCAAAAATCCTAGCCCTAGGCCTAAGCCTAACAGTAACCCTGGGAAAGTAAATCAGCCTGATGTTAGGCTTCTTGCCAAGGAAAAAGCCGTGAAAGCAGCCATGTTGTGGCACTTTTGCACTCCCTTTTGGATGCCTTTCACAGCTCCAGTGTGCCTGGAACTCAGGGCTTCCTGCTTTTAAAAATCCTAGCCCTAGGCCGAACCCCAACCCTAAGACGAGAAAGGCAAATCAGCCAGGAATTAGGCATGTCCCCAAGGAAAAAGCTGTGGAGGCAGGCATGTTGTGGTACTTTTGCGCTCTTCTTGGCTAGTCCTTCGCAGCTGCTGTGTTCTTGGAACTCAGGGCTTTCTGGTTAATAGAACCCTTACCCTAGGCGTAACTCAAACCTTAACCCTAGGAAGGAAAATCAGCCTATGGTTCGGGATGGTCTCATGGAAATATCAGTGGTGGCAGCCAAGTTGCGTCACTTTTGCGCTCCCCTTGGGATGCCTTTTGCAGCTGCAGTGTGCCTGGAGCCCAGGGCTTCCTGGTTTTAAAAGTCCTAGGCCTAAGCCTAACAGTAACCCTAGGAAGGTAAATCAGCCGGGTATTAGGGTTCTTCCTAAGGGAAAAGCCGTGAAAGCAGCCATGTTGTGGCACTTCTGCACTCCCTTTGGGATGCCTTTGGCAGATGAAGTAAGCCTGGAACTCAGGGCTTCCTGGTTAAAAAAATTCAAGCCCTAGGCTGAACCCTAACCCTAGGCAGATAAACCAGCCTAGGTATAGGGATGGTGCCAAGGAAAAAGCTGTGAAAACTGCCATGTTGTTGCACTTTTGTACTCCCCTTGGGATGCCTTGAACAGCTGCAGTGTGCCTGGAGCTAAGGGCTTCCTAGTTTCAAAAATCCTAGCCCTAGGCCTAAGCCTAACAGTAAGCCTGGGAAAGTAAATCAGCCTGATGTTAGGCTTCTTGCCAAGGAAAAAGCCGTGAGAGCAGCCATGTTGTGGCACTTCTGCACTCCCTTTGGGATGCCTTTGGCAGATGAAGTAAGCCTGGAACTCAGGGCTTCCTGGTTAAAGAAATCCAAGCCCTAGGCTGAACCCTAACCCTAACCCTAGGCAGATAAATCAGCCTAGGTATAGGGATGGTGCCAAGGAAAAAGCTGTGAAAGCTGCCATGTTGTTGCACTTTTGTACTCCCCTTGGGATGCCTTGAACAGCTGCAGTGTGCCTGGAGCTAAGGGCTTCCTAGTTTCAAAAATCCTAGCCCTAGGCCTAAGCCTAACAGTAACCCTGGGAAAGTAAATCAGCCTGATGTTAGGCTTCTTGCCAAGGAAAAAGCCGTGAAAGCAGCCATGTTGTGGCACTTTTGCACTCCCTTTTGGATGCCTTTCACAGCTCCAGTGTGCCTGGAACTCAGGGCTTCCTGCTTTTAAAAATCCTAGCCCTAGGCCGAACCCCAACCCTAAGACGAGAAAGGCAAATCAGCCAGGAATTAGGCATGTCCCCAAGGAAAAAGCTGTGGAGGCAGGCATGTTGTGGTACTTTTGCGCTCTTCTTGGCTAGTCCTTCGCAGCTGCTGTGTTCTTGGAACTCAGGGCTTTCTGGTTAATAGAACCCTTACCCTAGGCGTAACTCAAACCTTAACCCTAGGAAGGAAAATCAGCCTATGGTTCGGGATGGTCTCATGGAAATATCAGTGGTGGCAGCCAAGTTGCGTCACTTTTGCGCTCCCCTTGGGATGCCTTTTGCAGCTGCAGTGTGCCTGGAGCCCAGGGCTTCCTGGTTTTAAAAGTCCTAGGCCTAAGCCTAACAGTAACCCTAGGAAGGTAAATCAGCCGGGTATTAGGGTTCTTCCTAAGGGAAAAGCCGTGAAAGCAGCCATGTTGTGGCACTTCTGCACTCCCTTTGGGATGCCTTTGGCAGATGAAGTAAGCCTGGAACTCAGGGCTTCCTGGTTAAAGAAATCCAAGCCCTAGGCTGAACCCTAACCCTAACCCTAGGCAGATAAATCAGCCTAGGTATAGGGATGGTGCCAAGGAAAAAGCTGTGAAAGCTGCCATGTTGTTGCACTTTTGTACTCCCCTTGGGATGCCTTGAACAGCTGCAGTGTGCCTGGAGCTAAGGGCTTCCTAGTTTCAAAAATCCTAGCCCTAGGCCTAAGCCTAACAGTAACCCTGGGAAAGTAAATCAGTCTGATGTTAGGCTTCTTGCCAAGGAAAAAGCCGTGAAAGCAGCCATGTTGTGGCACTTTTGCACTCCCTTTTGGATGCCTTTCACAGCTCCAGTGTGCCTGGAACTCAGGGATTCCTGCTTTTAAAAATCCTAGCCCTAGGCCGAACCCCAACCCTAAGACGAGAAAGGCAAATCAGCCAGGAATTAGGCATGTCCCCAAGGAAAAAGCTGTGGAGGCAGGCATGTTGTGGTACTTTTGCGCTCTTCTTGGCTAGTCCTTCGCAGCTGCTGTGTTCTTGGAACTCAGGGCTTTCTGGTTAATAGACCCTTACCCTAGGCGTAACTCAAACCTTAACCCTAGGAAGGAAAATCAGCCTATGGTTCGGGATGGTCTCATGGAAATATCAGTGGTGGCAGCCAAGTTGCATCACTTTTGCGCTCCCCTTGGGATGCCTTTCGCAGCTGCAGTGTGCCTGGAGCCCAGGGCTTCCTGGTTTTAAAAGTCCTAGGCCTAAGCCTAACAGTAACCCTAGGAAGGTAAATCAGCCGGGTATTAGGGTTCTTCCTAAGGGAAAAGCCGTGAAAGCAGCCATGTTGTGGCACTTCTGCACTCCCTTTGGGATGCCTTTGGCAGATGAAGTAAGCCTGGAACTCAGGGCTTCCTGGTTAAAGAAATCACAGCCCTAGGCTGAACCCTAACCCTAACCCTAGGCAGATAAATCAGCCTAGGTATAGGGATGGTGTCAAGGAAAAAGCTGTGAAAGCTGCCATGTTGTTGCACTTTTGTACTCCCCTTGGGATGCCTTGAACAGCTGCAGTGTGCCTGGAGCTAAGGGCTTCCTAGTTTCAAAAATCCTAGCCCTAGGCCTAAGCCTAACAGTAACCCTGGGAAAGTAAATCAGCCTGATGTTAGGCTTCTTGCCAAGGAAAAAGCCGTGAAAGCAGCCATGTTGTGGCACTTTTGCACTCCCTTTTGGATGCCTTTCACAGCTCCAGTGTGCCTGGAACTCAGGGCTTCCTGCTTTTAAAAATCCTAGCCCTAGGCCGAACCCCAACCCTAAGACGAGAAAGGCAAATCAGCCAGGAATTAGGCATGTCCCCAAGGAAAAAGCTGTGGAGGCAGGCATGTTGTGGTACTTTTGCGCTCTTCTTGGCTAGTCCTTCGCAGCTGCTGTGTTCTTGGAACTCAGGGCTTTCTGGTTAATAGAACCCTTACCCTAGGCGTAACTCAAACCTTAACCCTAGGAAGGAAAATCAGCCTATGGTTCGGGATGGTCTCATGGAAATATCAGTGGTGGCAGCCAAGTTGCGTCACTTTTGCGCTCCCCTTGGGATGCCTTTCGCAGCTGCAGTGTGCCTGGAGCCCAGGGCTTCCTGGTTTTAAAAGTCCTAGGCCTAAGCCTAACAGTAACCCTAGGAAGGTAAATCAGCCGGGTATTAGGGTTCTTCCTAAGGGAAAAGCCGTGAAAGCAGCCATGTTGTGGCACTTCTGCACTCCCTTTGGAATGCCTTTGGCAGATGAAGTAAGCCTGGAACTCAGGGCTTCCTGGTTAAAAAAATTCAAGCCCTAGGCTGAACCCTAACCCTAGGCAGATAAACCAGCCTAGGTATAGGGATGGTGCCAAGGAAAAAGCTGTGAAAGCTGCCATGTTGTTGCACTTTTGTACTCCCCTTGGGATGCCTTGAACAGCTGCAGTGTGCCTGGAGCTAAGGGCTTCCTAGTTTCAAAAATCCTAGCCCTAGGCCTAAGCCTAACAGTAACCCTGGGAAAGTAAATCAGCCTGATGTTAGGCTTCTTGCCAAGGAAAAAGCCGTGAGAGCAGCCATGTTGTGGCACTTCTGCACTCCCTTTGGGATGCCTTTGGCAGATGAAGTAAGCCTGGAACTCAGGGCTTCCTGGTTAAAGAAATCCAAGCCCTAGGCTGAACCCTAACCCTAACCCTAGGCAGATAAATCAGCCTAGGTATAGGGATGGTGCCAAGGAAAAAGCTGTGAAAGCTGCCATGTTGTTGCACTTTTGTACTCCCCTTGGGATGCCTTGAACAGCTGCAGTGTGCCTGGAGCTAAGGGCTTCCTAGTTTCAAAAATCCTAGCCCTAGGCCTAAGCCTAACAGTAACCCTGGGAAAGTAAATCAGCCTGATGTTAGGTTTCTTGCCAAGGAAAAAGCCGTGAAAGCAGCCATGTTGTGGCACTTTTGCACTCCCTTTTGGATGCCTTTCACAGCTCCAGTGTGCCTGGAACTCAGGGCTTCCTGCTTTTAAAATCCTAGCCCTAGGCCGAACCCCAACCCTAAGACGAGAAAGGCAAATCAGCCAGGAATTAGGCATGGCCCCAAGGAAAAAGCTGTGGAGGCAGGCATGTTGTGGTACTTTTGCGCTCTTCTTGGCTAGTCCTTCGCAGCTGCTGTGTTCTTGGAACTCAGGGCTTTCTGGTTAATAGACCCTTACCCTAGGCGTAACTCAAACCTTAACCCTAGGAAGGAAAATCAGCCTATGGTTCGGGATGGTCTCATGGAAATATCAGTGGTGGCAGCCAAGTTGCGTCACTTTTGCGCTCCCCTTGGGATGCCTTTTGCAGCTGCAGTGTGCCTGGAGCCCAGGGCTTCCTGGTTTTAAAAGTCCTAGGCCTAAGCCTAACAGTAACCCTAGGAAGGTAAATCAGCCGGGTATTAGGGTTCTTCCTAAGGGAAAAGCCGTGAAATCAGCCATGTTGTGGCACTTCTGCACTCCCTTTGGGATGCCTTTGGCAGATGAAGTAAGCCTGGAACTCAGGGCTTCCTGGTTAAAAAAATTCAAGCCCTAGGCTGAACCCTAACCCTAACCCTAGGCAGATAAATCAGCCTAGGTATAGGGATGGTGCCAAGGAAAAAGCTGTGAAAGCTGCCATGTTGTTGCACTTTTGTACTCCCCTTGGGATGCCTTGAACAGCTGCAGTGTGCCTGGAGCTAAGGGCCTCCTAGTTTCAAAAATCCTAGCCCTAGGCCTAAGCCTAACAGTAACCCTGGGAAAGTAAATCAGCCTGATGTTAGGCTTCTTGCCAAGGAAAAAGCCGTGAAAGCAGCCATGTTGTGGCACTTTTGCACTCCCTTTTGGATGCCTTTCACAGCTCCAGTGTGCCTGGAACTCAGGGATTCCTGCTTTTAAAAATCCTAGCCCTAGGCCGAACCCCAACCCTAAGACGAGAAAGGCAAATCAGCCAGGAATTAGGCATGTCCCCAAGGAAAAAGCTGTGGAGGCAGGCATGTTGTGGTACTTTTGCGCTCTTCTTGGCTAGTCCTTCGCAGCTGCTGTGTTCTTGGAACTCAGGGCTTTCTGGTTAATAGACCCTTACCCTAGGCGTAACTCAAACCTTAACCCTAGGAAGGAAAATCAGCCTATGGTTCGGGATGGTCTCATGGAAATATCAGTGGTGGCAGCCAAGTTGCATCACTTTTGCGCTCCCCTTGGGATGCCTTTTGCAGCTGCAGTGTGCCTGGAGCCCAGGGCTTCCTGGTTTTAAAAGTCCTAGGCCTAAGCCTAACAGTAACCCTAGGAAGGTAAATCAGCCGGGTATTAGGGTTCTTCCTAAGGGAAAAGCCGTGAAAGCAGCCATGTTGTGGCACTTCTGCACTCCCTTTGGGATGCCTTTGGCAGATGAAGTAAGCCTGGAACTCAGGGCTTCCTGGTTAAAGAAATCCAAGCCCTAGGCTGAACCCTAACCCTAACCCTAGGCAGATAAATCAGCCTAGGTATAGGGATGGTGCCAAGGAAAAAGCTGTGAAAGCTGCCATGTTGTTGCACTTTTGTACTCCCCTTGGGATGCCTTGAACAGCTGCAGTGTGCCTGGAGCTAAGGGCTTCCTAGTTTCAAAAATCCTAGCCCTAGGCCTAAGCCTAACAGTAACCCTGGGAAAGTAAATCAGCCTGATGTTAGGCTTCTTGCCAAGGAAAAAGCCGTGAAAGCAGCCATGTTGTGGCACTTTTGCACTCCCTTTTGGATGCCTTTCACAGCTCCAGTGTGCCTGGAACTCAGGGCTTCCTGCTTTTAAAAATCCTAGCCCTAGGCCGAACCCCAACCCTAAGACGAGAAAGGCAAATCAGCCAGGAATTAGGCATGTCCCCAAGGAAAAAGCTGTGGAGGCAGGCATGTTGTGGTACTTTTGCGCTCTTCTTGGCTAGTCCTTCGCAGCTGCTGTGTTCTTGGAACTCAGGGCTTTCTGGTTAATAGAACCCTTACCCTAGGCGTAACTCAAACCTTAACCCTAGGAAGGAAAATCAGCCTATGGTTCGGGATGGTCTCATGGAAATATCAGTGGTGGCAGCCAAGTTGCGTCACTTTTGCGCTCCCCTTGGGATGCCTTTCGCAGCTGCAGTGTGCCTGGAGCCCAGGGCTTCCTGGTTTTAAAAGTCCTAGGCCAAAGCCTAACAGTAACCCTAGGAAGGTAAATCAGCCGGGTATTAGGGTTCTTCCTAAGGGAAAAGCCGTGAAAGCAGCCATGTTGTGGCACTTCTGCACTCCCTTTGGGATGCCTTTGGCAGATGAAGTAAGCCTGGAACTCAGGGCTTCCTGGTTAAAAAAATTCAAGCCCTAGGCTGAACCCTAACCCTAGGCAGATAAACCAGCCTAGGTATAGGGATGGTGCCAAGGAAAAAGCTGTGAAAACTGCCATGTTGTTGCACTTTTGTACTCCCCTTGGGATGCCTTGAACAGCTGCAGTGTGCCTGGAGCTAAGGGCTTCCTAGTTTCAAAAATCCTAGCCCTAGGCCTAAGCCTAACAGTAACCCTGGGAAAGTAAATCAGCCTGATGTTAGGCTTCTTGCCAAGGAAAAAGCCGTGAGAGCAGCCATGTTGTGGCACTTCTGCACTCCCTTTGGGATGCCTTTGGCAGATGAAGTAAGCCTGGAACTCAGGGCTTCCTGGTTAAAGAAATCCAAGCCCTAGGCTGAACCCTAACCCTAACCCTAGGCAGATAAATCAGCCTAGGTATAGGGATGGTGCCAAGGAAAAAGCTGTGAAAGCTGCCATGTTGTTGCACTTTTGTACTCCCCTTGGGATGCCTTGAACAGCTGCAGTGTGCCTGGAGCTAAGGGCTTCCTAGTTTCAAAAATCCTAGCCCTAGGCCTAAGCCTAACAGTAACCCTGGGAAAGTAAATCAGCCTGATGTTAGGCTTCTTGCCAAGGAAAAAGCCGTGAAAGCAGCCATGTTGTGGCACTTTTGCACTCCCTTTTGGATGCCTTTCACAGCTCCAGTGTGCCTGGAACTCAGGGCTTCCTGCTTTTAAAAATCCTAGCCCTAGGCCGAACCCCAACCCTAAGACGAGAAAGGCAAATCAGCCAGGAATTAGGCATGTCCCCAAGGAAAAAGCTGTGGAGGCAGGCATGTTGTGGTACTTTTGCGCTCTTCTTGGCTAGTCCTTCGCAGCTGCTGTGTTCTTGGAACTCAGGGCTTTCTGGTTAATAGAACCCTTACCCTAGGCGTAACTCAAACCTTAACCCTAGGAAGGAAAATCAGCCTATGGTTCGGGATGGTCTCATGGAAATATCAGTGGTGGCAGCCAAGTTGCGTCACTTTTGCGCTCCCCTTGGGATGCCTTTTGCAGCTGCAGTGTGCCTGGAGCCCAGGGCTTCCTGGTTTTAAAAGTCCTAGGCCTAAGCCTAACAGTAACCCTAGGAAGGTAAATCAGCCGGGTATTAGGGTTCTTCCTAAGGGAAAAGCCGTGAAAGCAGCCATGTTGTGGCACTTCTGCACTCCCTTTGGGATGCCTTTGGCAGATGAAGTAAGCCTGGAACTCAGGGCTTCCTGGTTAAAGAAATCCAAGCCCTAGGCTGAACCCTAACCCTAACCCTAGGCAGATAAATCAGCCTAGGTATAGGGATGGTGCCAAGGAAAAAGCTGTGAAAGCTGCCATGTTGTTGCACTTTTGTACTCCCCTTGGGATGCCTTGAACAGCTGCAGTGTGCCTGGAGCTAAGGGCTTCCTAGTTTCAAAAATCCTAGCCCTAGGCCTAAGCCTAACAGTAACCCTGGGAAAGTAAATCAGCCTGATGTTAGGCTTCTTGCCAAGGAAAAAGCCGTGAAAGCAGCCATGTTGTGGCACTTTTGCACTCCCTTTTGGATGCCTTTCACAGCTCCAGTGTGCCTGGAACTCAGGGATTCCTGCTTTTAAAAATCCTAGCCCTAGGCCGAACCCCAACCCTAAGACGAGAAAGGCAAATCAGCCAGGAATTAGGCATGTCCCCAAGGAAAAAGCTGTGGAGGCAGGCATGTTGTGGTACTTTTGCGCTCTTCTTGGCTAGTCCTTCGCAGCTGCTGTGTTCTTGGAACTCAGGGCTTTCTGGTTAATAGACCCTTACCCTAGGCGTAACTCAAACCTTAACCCTAGGAAGGAAAATCAGCCTATGGTTCGGGATGGTCTCATGGAAATATCAGTGGTGGCAGCCAAGTTGCATCACTTTTGCGCTCCCCTTGGGATGCCTTTCGCAGCTGCAGTGTGCCTGGAGCCCAGGGCTTCCTGGTTTTAAAAGTCCTAGGCCTAAGCCTAACAGTAACCCTAGGAAGGTAAATCAGCCGGGTATTAGGGTTCTTCCTAAGGGAAAAGCCGTGAAAGCAGCCATGTTGTGGCACTTCTGCACTCCCTTTGGGATGCCTTTGGCAGATGAAGTAAGCCTGGAACTCAGGGCTTCCTGGTTAAAGAAATCACAGCCCTAGGCTGAAGCCTAACCCTAACCCTAGGCAGATAAATCAGCCTAGGTATAGGGATGGTGCCAAGGAAAAAGCTGTGAAAGCTGCCATGTTGTTGCACTTTTGTACTCCCCTTGGGATGCCTTGAACAGCTGCAGTGTGCCTGGAGCTAAGGGCTTCCTAGTTTCAAAAATCCTAGCCCTAGGCCTAAGCCTAACAGTAACCCTGGGAAAGTAAATCAGCCTGATGTTAGGCTTCTTGCCAAGGAAAAAGCCGTGAAAGCAGCCATGTTGTGGCACTTTTGCACTCCCTTTTGGATGCCTTTCACAGCTCCAGTGTGCCTGGAACTCAGGGCTTCCTGCTTTTAAAAATCCTAGCCCTAGGCCGAACCCCAACCCTAAGACGAGAAAGGCAAATCAGCCAGGAATTAGGCATGTCGCCAAGGAAAAAGCTGTGGAGGCAGGCATGTTGTGGTACTTTTGCGCTCTTCTTGGCTAGTCCTTCGCAGCTGCTGTGTTCTTGGAACTCAGGGCTTTCTGGTTAATAGAACCCTTACCCTAGGCGTAACTCAAACATTAACCCTAGGAAGGAAAATCAGCCTATGGTTCGGGATGGTCTCATGGAAATATCAGTGGTGGCAGCCAAGTTGCGTCACTTTTGCGCTCCCCTTGGGATGCCTTTCGCAGCTGCAGTGTGCCTGGAGCCCAGGGCTTCCTGGTTTTAAAAGTCCTAGGCCTAAGCCTAACAGTAACCCTAGGAAGGTAAATCAGCCGGGTATTAGGGTTCTTCCTAAGGGAAAAGCCGTGAAAGCAGCCATGTTGTGGCACTTCTGCACTCCCTTTGGAATGCCTTTGGCAGATGAAGTAAGCCTGGAACTCAGGGCTTCCTGGTTAAAAAAATTCAAGCCCTAGGCTGAACCCTAACCCTAGGCAGATAAACCAGCCTAGGTATAGGGATGGTGCCAAGGAAAAAGCTGTGAAAGCTGCCATGTTGTTGCACTTTTGTACTCCCCTTGGGATGCCTTGAACAGCTGCAGTGTGCCTGGAGCTAAGGGCTTCCTAGTTTCAAAAATCCTAGCCCTAGGCCTAAGCCTAACAGTAACCCTGGGAAAGTAAATCAGCCTGATGTTAGGCTTCTTGCCAAGGAAAAAGCCGTGAGAGCAGCCATGTTGTGGCACTTCTGCACTCCCTTTGGGATGCCTTTGGCAGATGAAGTAAGCCTGGAACTCAGGGCTTCCTGGTTAAAGAAATCCAAGCCCTAGGCTGAACCCTAACCCTAACCCTAGGCAGATAAATCAGCCTAGGTATAGGGATGGTGCCAAGGAAAAAGCTGTGAAAGCTGCCATGTTGTTGCACTTTTGTACTCCCCTTGGGATGCCTTGAACAGCTGCAGTGTGCCTGGAGCTAAGGGCTTCCTAGTTTCAAAAATCCTAGCCCTAGGCCTAAGCCTAACAGTAACCCTGGGAAAGTAAATCAGCCTGATGTTAGGCTTCTTGCCAAGGAAAAAGCCGTGAAAGCAGCCATGTTGTGGCACTTTTGCACTCCCTTTTGGATGCCTTTCACAGCTCCAGTGTGCCTGGAACTCAGGGATTCCTGCTTTTAAAAATCCTAGCCCTAGGCCGAACCCCAACCCTAAGACGAGAAAGGCAAATCAGCCAGGAATTAGGCATGTCCCCAAGGAAAAAGCTGTGGAGGCAGGCATGTTGTGGTACTTTTGCGCTCTTCTTGGCTAGTCCTTCGCAGCTGCTGTGTTCTTGGAACTCAGGGCTTTCTGGTTAATAGACCCTTACCCTAGGCGTAACTCAAACCTTAACCCTAGGAAGGAAAATCAGCCTATGGTTCGGGATGGTCTCATGGAAATATCAGTGGTGGCAGCCAAGTTGCATCACTTTTGCGCTCCCCTTGGGATGCCTTTCGCAGCTGCAGTGTGCCTGGAGCCCAGGGCTTCCTGGTTTTAAAAGTCCTAGGCCTAAGCCTAACAGTAACCCTAGGAAGGTAAATCAGCCGGGTATTAGGGTTCTTCCTAAGGGAAAAGCCGTGAAAGCAGCCATGTTGTGGCACTTCTGCACTCCCTTTGGGATGCCTTTGGCAGATGAAGTAAGCCTGGAACTCAGGGCTTCCTGGTTAAAGAAATCACAGCCCTAGGCTGAACCCTAACCCTAACCCTAGGCAGATAAATCAGCCTAGGTATAGGGATGGTGCCAAGGAAAAAGCTGTGAAAGCTGCCATGTTGTTGCACTTTTGTACTCCCCTTGGGATGCCTTGAACAGCTGCAGTGTGCCTGGAGCTAAGGGCTTCCTAGTTTCAAAAATCCTAGCCCTAGGCCTAAGCCTAACAGTAACCCTGGGAAAGTAAATCAGCCTGATGTTAGGCTTCTTGCCAAGGAAAAAGCCGTGAAAGCAGCCATGTTGTGGCACTTTTGCACTCCCTTTTGGATGCCTTTCACAGCTCCAGTGTGCCTGGAACTCAGGGCTTCCTGCTTTTAAAAATCCTAGCCCTAGGCCGAACCCCAACCCTAAGACGAGAAAGGCAAATCAGCCAGGAATTAGGCATGTCGCCAAGGAAAAAGCTGTGGAGGCAGGCATGTTGTGGTACTTTTGCGCTCTTCTTGGCTAGTCCTTCGCAGCTGCTGTGTTCTTGGAACTCAGGGCTTTCTGGTTAATAGAACCCTTACCCTAGGCGTAACTCAAACATTAACCCTAGGAAGGAAAATCAGCCTATGGTTCGGGATGGTCTCATGGAAATATCAGTGGTGGCAGCCAAGTTGCGTCACTTTTGCGCTCCCCTTGGGATGCCTTTCGCAGCTGCAGTGTGCCTGGAGCCCAGGGCTTCCTGGTTTTAAAAGTCCTAGGCCTAAGCCTAACAGTAACCCTAGGAAGGTAAATCAGCCGGGTATTAGGGTTCTTCCTAAGGGAAAAGCCGTGAAAGCAGCCATGTTGTGGCACTTCTGCACTCCCTTTGGAATGCCTTTGGCAGATGAAGTAAGCCTGGAACTCAGGGCTTCCTGGTTAAAAAAATTCAAGCCCTAGGCTGAACCCTAACCCTAGGCAGATAAACCAGCCTAGGTATAGGGATGGTGCCAAGGAAAAAGCTGTGAAAGCTGCCATGTTGTTGCACTTTTGTACTCCCCTTGGGATGCCTTGAACAGCTGCAGTGTGCCTGGAGCTAAGGGCTTCCTAGTTTCAAAAATCCTAGCCCTAGGCCTAAGCCTAACAGTAACCCTGGGAAAGTAAATCAGCCTGATGTTAGGCTTCTTGCCAAGGAAAAAGCCGTGAGAGCAGCCATGTTGTGGCACTTCTGCACTCCCTTTGGGATGCCTTTGGCAGATGAAGTAAGCCTGGAACTCAGGGCTTCCTGGTTAAAGAAATCCAAGCCCTAGGCTGAACCCTAACCCTAACCCTAGGCAGATAAATCAGCCTAGGTATAGGGATGGTGCCAAGGAAAAAGCTGTGAAAGCTGCCATGTTGTTGCACTTTTGTACTCCCCTTGGGATGCCTTGAACAGCTGCAGTGTGCCTGGAGCTAAGGGCTTCCTAGTTTCAAAAATCCTAGCCCTAGGCCTAAGCCTAACAGTAACCCTGGGAAAGTAAATCAGCCTGATGTTAGGCTTCTTGCCAAGGAAAAAGCCGTGAAAGCAGCCATGTTGTGGCACTTTTGCACTCCCTTTTGGATGCCTTTCACAGCTCCAGTGTGCCTGGAACTCAGGGCTTCCTGCTTTTAAAAATCCTAGCCCTAGGCCGAACCCCAACCCTAAGACGAGAAAGGCAAATCAGCCAGGAAATAGGCATGTCCCCAAGGAAAAAGCTGTGGAGGCAGGCATGTTGTGGTACTTTTGCGCTCTTCTTGGCTAGTCCTTCGCAGCTGCTGTGTTCTTGGAACTCAGGGCTTTCTGGTTAATAGAACCCTTACCCTAGGCGTAACTCAAACCTTAACCCTAGGAAGGAAAATCAGCCTATGGTTCGGGATGGTCTCATGGAAATATCAGTGGTGGCAGCCAAGTTGCGTCACTTTTGCGCTCCCCTTGGGATGCCTTTCGCAGCTGCAGTGTGCCTGGAGCCCAGGGCTTCCTGGTTTTAAAAGTCCTAGGCCTAAGCCTAACAGTAACCCTAGGAAGGTAAATCAGCCGGGTATTAGGGTTCTTCCTAAGGAAAAAGCCGTGAAAGCAGCCATGTTGTGGCACTTCTGCACTCCCTTTGGGATGCCTTTGGCAGATGAAGTAAGCCTGGAACTCAGGGCTTCCTGGTTAAAGAAATCCAAGCCCTAGGCTGAACCCTAACCCTAACCCTAGGCAGATAAATCAGCCTAGGTATAGGGATGGTGCCAAGGAAAAAGCTGTGAAAGCTGCCATGTTGTTGCACTTTTGTACTCCACTTGGGATGCCTTGAACAGCTGCAGTGTGCCTGGAGCTAAGGGCTTCCTAGTTTCAAAAATCCTAGCCCTAGGCCTAAGCCTAACAGTAACCCTGGGAAAGTAAATCAGCCTGATGTTAGGCTTCTTGCCAAGGAAAAAGCCGTGAGAGCAGCCATGTTGTGGCACTTCTGCACTCCCTTTGGGATGCCTTTGGCAGATGAAGTAAGCCTGGAACTCAGGGCTTCCTGGTTAAAGAAATCCAAGCCCTAGGCTGAACCCTAACCCTAACCCTAGGCAGATAAATCAGCCTAGGTATAGGGATGGTGCCAAGGAAAAAGCTGTGAAAGCTGCCATGTTGTTGCACTTTTGTACTCCCCTTGGGATGCCTTGAACAGCTGCAGTGTGCCTGGAGCTAAGGGCTTCCTAGTTTCAAAAATCCTAGCCCTAGGCCTAAGCCTAACAGTAACCCTGGGAAAGTAAATCAGCCTGATGTTAGGCTTCTTGCCAAGGAAAAAGCCGTGAAAGCAGCCATGTTGTGGCACTTTTGCACTCCCTTTTGGATGCCTTTCACAGCTCCAGTGTGCCTGGAACTCAGGGCTTCCTGCTTTTAAAAATCCTAGCCCTAGGCCGAACCCCAACCCTAAGACGAGAAAGGCAAATCAGCCAGGAAATAGGCATGTCCCCAAGGAAAAAGCTGTGGAGGCAGGCATGTTGTGGTACTTTTGCGCTCTTCTTGGCTAGTCCTTCGCAGCTGCTGTGTTCTTGGAACTCAGGGCTTTCTGGTTAATAGAACCCTTACCCTAGGCGTAACTCAAACCTTAACCCTAGGAAGGAAAATCAGCCTATGGTTCGGGATGGTCTCATGGAAATATCAGTGGTGGCAGCCAAGTTGCATCACTTTTGCGCTCCCCTTGGGATGCCTTTCGCAGCTGCAGTGTGCCTGGAGCCCAGGGCTTCCTGGTTTTAAAAGTCCTAGGCCTAAGCCTAACAGTAACCCTAGGAAGGTAAATCAGCCGGGTATTAGGGTTCTTCCTAAGGAAAAAGCCGTGAAAGCAGCCATGTTGTGGCACTTCTGCACTCCCTTTGGGATGCCTTTGGCAGATGAAGTAAGCCTGGAACTCAGGGCTTCCTGGTTAAAGAAATCCAAGCCCTAGGCTGAACCCTAACCCTAACCCTAGGCAGATAAATCAGCCTAGGTATAGGGATGGTGCCAAGGAAAAAGCTGTGAAAGCTGCCATGTTGTTGCACTTTTGTACTCCACTTGGGATGCCTTGAACAGCTGCAGTGTGCCTGGAGCTAAGGGCTTCCTAGTTTCAAAAATCCTAGCCCTAGGCCTAAGCCTAACAGTAACCCTGGGAAAGTAAATCAGCCTGATGTTAGGCTTCTTGCCAAGGAAAAAGCCGTGAGAGCAGCCATGTTGTGGCACTTCTGCACTCCCTTTGGGATGCCTTTGGCAGATGAAGTAAGCCTGGAACTCAGGGCTTCCTGGTTAAAGAAATCCAAGCCCTAGGCTGAACCCTAACCCTAACCCTAGGCAGATAAATCAGCCTAGGTATAGGGATGGTGCCAAGGAAAAAGCTGTGAAAGCTGCCATGTTGTTGCACTTTTGTACTCCCCTTGGGATGCCTTGAACAGCTGCAGTGTGCCTGGAGCTAAGGGCTTCCTAGTTTCAAAAATCCTAGCCCTAGGCCTAAGCCTAACAGTAACCCTGGGAAGGTAAATCAGCCTGATGTTAGGCTTCTTGCCAAGGAAAAAGCCGTGAAAGCAGCCATGTTGTGGCACTTTTGCACTCCCTTTTGGATGCCTTTCACAGCTCCAGTGTGCCTGGAACTCAGGGCTTCCTGCTTTTAAAAATCCCAGCCCTAGGCCGAACCCCAACCCTAAGACGAGAAAGGCAAATCAGCCAGGAATTAGGCATGTCCCCAAGGAAAAAGCTGTGGAGGCAGGCATGTTGTGCTACTTTTGCGCTCTTCTTGGCTAGTCCTTCGCAGCTGCTGTGTTCTTGGAACTCAGGGCTTTCTGGTTAATAGAACCCTTACCCTAGGCGTAACTCAAACCTTAACCCTAGGAAGGAAAATCAGCCTATGGTTCGGGATGGTCTCATGGAAATATCAGTGGTGGCAGCCAAGTTGCATCACTTTTGCGCTCCCCTTGGGATGCCTTTCGCAGCTGCAGTGTGCCTGGAGCCCAGGGCTTCCTGGTTTTAAAAGTCCTAGGCCTAAGCCTAACAGTAACCCTAGGAAGGTAAATCAGCCGGGTATTAGGGTTCTTCCTAAGGGAAAAGCCGTGAAAGCAGCCATGTTGTGGCACTTCTGCACTCCCTTTGGGATGCCTTTGGCAGATGAAGTAAGCCTGGAACTCAGGGCTTCCTGGTTAAAGAAATCCAAGCCCTAGGCTGAACCCTAACCCTAACCCTAGGCAGATAAATCAGCCTAGGTATAGGGATGGTGCCAAGGAAAAAGCTGTGAAAGCTGCCATGTTGTTGCACTTTTGTACTCCCCTTGGGATGCCTTGAACAGCTGCAGTGTGCCTGGAGCTAAGGGCTTCCTAGTTTCAAAAATCCTAGCCCTAGGCCTAAGCCTAACAGTAACCCTGGGAAAGTAAATCAGCCTGATGTTAGGCTTCTTGCCAAGGAAAAAGCCGTGAAAGCAGCCATGTTGTGGCACTTTTGCACTCCCTTTTGGATGCCTTTCACAGCTCCAGTGTGCCTGGAACTCAGGGCTTCCTGCTTTTAAAAATCCTAGCCCTAGGCCGAACCCCAACCCTAAGACGAGAAAGGCAAATCAGCCAGGAATTAGGCATGTCCCCAAGGAAAAAGCTGTGGAGGCAGGCATGTTGTGCTACTTTTGCGCTCTTCTTGGCTAGTCCTTCGCAGCTGCTGTGTTCTTGGAACTCAGGGCTTTCTGGTTAATAGAACCCTTACCCTAGGCGTAACTCAAACCTTAACCCTAGGAAGGAAAATCAGCCGATGGTTCGGGATGGTCTCATGGAAATATCAGTGGTGGCAGCCAAGTTGCGTCACTTTTGCGCTCCCCTTGGGATGCCTTTCGCAGCTGCAGTGTGCCTGGAGCCCAGGGCTTCCTGGTTTTAAAAGTCCTAGGCCTAAGCCTAACAGTAACCCTAGGAAGGTAAATCAGCCGGGTATTAGGGTTCTTCCTAAGGGAAAAGCCGTGAAAGCAGCCATGTTGTGGCACTTCTGCACTCCCTTTGGGATGCCTTTGGCAGATGAAGTAAGCCTGGAACTCAGGGCTTCCTGGTTAAAGAAATCCAAGCCCTAGGCTGAACCCTAACCCTAACCCTAGGCAGATAAATCAGCCTAGGTATAGGGATGGTGCCAAGGAAAAAGCTGTGAAAGCTGCCATGTTGTTGCACTTTTGTACTCCCCTTGGGATGCCTTGAACAGCTGCAGTGTGCCTGGAGCTAAGGGCTTCCTAGTTTCAAAAAATCCTAGCCCTAGGCCTAAGCCTAACAGTAACCCTGGGAAAGTAAATCAGCCTGATGTTAGGTTTCTTGCCAAGGAAAAAGCCGTGAAAGCAGCCATGTTGTGGCACTTTTGCACTCCCTTTTGGATGCCTTTCACAGCTCCAGTGTGCCTGGAACTCAGGGCTTCCTGCTTTTAAAAATCCTAGCCCTAGGCCGAACCCCAACCCTAAGACGAGAAAGGCAAATCAGCCAGGAATTAGGCATGTCCCCAAGGAAAAAGCTGTGGAGGCAGGCATGTTGTGGTACTTTTGCGCTCTTCTTGGCTAGTCCTTCGCAGCTGCTGTGTTCTTGGAACTCAGGGCTTTCTGGTTAATAGACCCTTACCCTAGGCGTAACTCAAATCTTAACCCTAGGAAGGAAAATCAGCCTATGGTTCGGGATGGTCTCATGGAAATATCAGTGGTGGCAGCCAAGTTGCGTCACTTTTGTGCTCCCCTTGGGATGCCTTTCGCAGCTGCAGTGTGCCTGGAGCCCAGGGCTTCCTGGTTTTAAAAGTCCTAGGCCTAAGCCTAACAGTAACCCTAGGAAGGTAAATCAGCCGGGTATTAGGGTTCTTCCTAAGGGAAAAGCCGTGAAAGCAGCCATGTTGTGGCACTTCTGCACTCCCTTTGGGATGCCTTTGGCAGATGAAGTAAGCCTGGAACTCAGGGCTTCCTGGTTAAAGAAATCCAAGCCCTAGGCTGAACCCTAACCCTAACCCTAGGCAGATAAATCAGCCTAGGTATAGGGATGGTGCCAAGGAAAAAGCTGTGAAAGCTGCCATGTTGTTGCACTTTTGTACTCCCCTTGGGATGCCTTGAACAGCTGCAGTGTGCCTGGAGCTAAGGGCTTCCTAGTTTCAAAAATCCTAGCCCTAGGCCTAAGCCTAACAGTAACCCTGGGAAGGTAAATCAGCCTGATGTTAGGATTCTTGCCAAGGAAAAAGCCGTGAGAGCAGCCATGTTGTGGCACTTCTGCACTCCCTTTTGGATGCCTTTCACAGCTCCAGTGTGCCTGGAACTCAGGGCTTCCTGCTTTTAAAAATCCTAGCCCTAGGCCGAACCCCAACCCTAAGACGAGAAAGGCAAATCAGCCAGGAATTAGGCATGTCCCCAAGGAAAAAGCTGTGGAGGCAGGCATGTTGTGGTACTTTTGCGCTCTTCTTGGCTAGTCCTTCGCAGCTGCTGTGTTCTTGGAACTCAGGGCTTTCTGGTTAATAGAGCCCTTACCCTAGGCGTAACTCAAACCTTAACCCTAGGAAGGAAAATCAACCTATGGTTCGGGATGGTCTCATGGAAATATCAGTGGTGGCAGCCAAGTTGCGTCACTTTTGCGCTCCCCTTGGGATGCCTTTTGCAGCTGCAGTGTGCCTGGAGCCCAGGGCTTCCTGGTTTTAAAAGTCCTAGGCCTAAGCCTAACAGTAACCCTAGGAAGGTAAATCAGCCGGGTATTAGGGTTCTTCCTAAGGGAAAAGCCGTGAAAGCAGCCATGTTGTGGCACTTCTGCACTCCCTTTGGGATGCCTTTGGCAGATGAAGTAAGCCTGGAACTCAGGGCTTCCTGGTTAAAGAAATCCAAGCCCTAGGCTGAACCCTAACCCTAACCCTAGGCAGATAAATCAGCCTAGGTATAGGGATGGTGCCAAGGAAAAAGCTGTGAAAGCTGCCATGTTGTTGCACTTTTGTACTCCCCTTGGGATGCCTTGAACAGCTGCAGTGTGCCTGGAGCTAAGGGCTTCCTAGTTTAAAAAATCGTAGCCCTAGGCCTAAGCCTAACAGTAACCCTGGGAAAGTAAATCAGCCTGGTGTTAGGCGTCTTGCCAAGGAAAAAGCCGTGAAAGCAGCCATGTTGTGGCACTTTTGCACTCCCTTTTGGATGCCTTTCACAGCTCCAGTGTGCCTGGAACTCAGGGCTTCCTGCTTTTAAAAATCCTAGCCCTAGGCCGAACCCCAACCCTAAGACGAGAAAGGCAAATCAGCCAGGAATTAGGCATGTCCCCAAGGAAAAAGCTGTGGAGGCAGGCATGTTGTGGTACTTTTGCGCTCTTCTTGGCTAGTCCTTCGCAGCTGCTGTGTTCTTGGAACTCAGGGCTTTCTGGTTAATAGAGCCCTTACCCTAGGCGTAACTCAAACCTTAACCCTAGGAAGGAAAATCAACCTATGGTTCGGGATGGTCTCATGGAAATATCAGTGGTGGCAGCCAAGTTGCGTCACTTTTGCGCTCCCCTTGGGATGCCTTTCGCAGCTGCAGTGTGCCTGGAGCCCAGGGCTTCCTGGTTTTAAAAGTCCTAGGCCTAAGCCTAACAGTAACCCTAGGAAGGTAAATCAGCCGGGTATTAGGGTTCTTCCTAAGGGAAAAGCCGTGAAAGCAGCCATGTTGTGGCACTTCTGCACTCCCTTTGGGATGCCTTTGGCAGATGAAGTAAGCCTGGAACTCAGGGCTTCCTGGTTAAAAAAATTCAAGCCCTAGGCTGAACCCTAACCCTAACACTAGGCAGATAAACCAGCCTAGGTATAGGGATGGTGCCAAGGAAAAATCTGTGAAAGCTGCCATGTTGTTGCACTTTTGTACTCCCCTTGGGATGCCTTGAACAGCTGCAGTGTGCCTGGAGCTAAGGGCTTCCTAGTTTCAAAAATCCTAGCCCTAGGCCTAAGCCTAACAGTAACCCTGGGAAAGTAAATCAGCCTGATGTTAGGCTTCTTGCCAAGGAAAAAGCCGTGAAAGCAGCCATGTTGTGGCACTTTTGCACTCCCTTTGGGATGCCTTTGGCAGATGAAGTAAGCCTGGAACTCAGGGCTTCCTGGTTAAAGAAATCCAAGCCCTAGGCTGAACCCTAACCCTAACCCTAGGCAGATAAATCAGCCTAGGTATAGGGATGGTGCCAAGGAAAAAGCTGTGAAAGATGCCATGTTGTTGCACTTTTGTACTCCCCTTGGGATGCCTTGAACAGCTGCAGTGTGCCTGGAGCCCAGGGCTTCCTAGTTTCAAAAATCCTAACCCTAGGCCTAAGCCTAACAGTAACCCTGGGAAAGTAAATCAGCCTGATGTTAGGTTTCTTGCCAAGGAAAAAGCCGTGAAAGCAGCCATGTTGTGGCACTTTTGCACTCCCTTTTGGATGCCTTTCACAGCTCCAGTGTGCCTGGAACTCAGGGCTTCCTGCTTTTAAAAATCCTAGCCCTAGGCCGAACCCCAACCCTAAGACGAGAAAGGCAAATCAGCCAGGAATTAGGCATGTCCCCAAGGAAAAAGCTGTGGAGGCAGGCATGTTGTGGTACTTTTGCGCTCTTCTTGGCTAGTCCTTCGCAGCTGCTGTGTTCTTGGAACTCAGGGCTTTCTGGTTAATAGAGCCCTTACCCTAGGCGTAACTCAAACCTTAACCCTAGGAAGGAAAATCAGCCTATGGTTCGGGATGGTCTCATGGAAATATCAGTGGTGGCAGCCAAGTTGCGTCACTTTTGCGCTCCCCTTGGGATGCCTTTCGCAGCTGCAGTGTGCCTGGAGCCCAGGGCTTCCTGGTTTTAAAAGTCCTAGGCCTAAGCCTAACAGTAACCCTAGGAAGGTAAATCAGCCGGGTATTAGGGCTCTTCCTAAGGGAAAAGCCGTGAAAGCAGCCATGTTGTGGCACTTCTGCACTCCCTTTGGGATGCCTTTGGCAGATGAAGTAAGCCTGGAACTCAGGGCTTCCTGGTTAAAGAAATCCAAGCCCTAGGCTGAACCCTAACCCTAACCCTAGGCAGATAAATCAGCCTAGGTATAGGGATGGTGCCAAGGAAAAAGCTGTGAAAGCTGCCATGTTGTTGCACTTTTGTACTCCCCTTGGGATGCCTTGAACAGCTGCAGTGTGCCTGGAGCTAAGGGCTTCCTAGTTTCAAAAAATCCTAGCCCTAGGCCTAAGCCTAACAGTAACCCTGGGAAAGTAAATCAGCCTGATGTTAGGTTTCTTGCCAAGGAAAAAGCCGTGAAAGCAGCCATGTTGTGGCACTTTTGCACTCCCTTTTGGATGCCTTTCACAGCTCCAGTGTGCCTGGAACTCAGGGCTTCCTGCTTTTAAAAATCCTAGCCCTAGGCCGAACCCCAACCCTAAGACGAGAAAGGCAAATCAGCCAGGAATTAGGCATGTCCCCAAGGAAAAAGCTGTGGAGGCAGGCATGTTGTGGTACTTTTGCGCTCTTCTTGGCTAGTCCTTCGCAGCTGCTGTGTTCTTGGAACTCAGGGCTTTCTGGTTAATAGACCCTTACCCTAGGCGTAACTCAAATCTTAACCCTAGGAAGGAAAATCAGCCTATGGTTCGGGATGGTCTCATGGAAATATCAGTGGTGGCAGCCAAGTTGCGTCACTTTTGTGCTCCCCTTGGGATGCCTTTCGCAGCTGCAGTGTGCCTGGAGCCCAGGGCTTCCTGGTTTTAAAAGTCCTAGGCCTAAGCCTAACAGTAACCCTAGGAAGGTAAATCAGCCGGGTATTAGGGTTCTTCCTAAGGGAAAAGCCGTGAAAGCAGCCATGTTGTGGCACTTCTGCACTCCCTTTGGGATGCCTTTGGCAGATGAAGTAAGCCTGGAACTCAGGGCTTCCTGGTTAAAGAAATCCAAGCCCTAGGCTGAACCCTAACCCTAACCCTAGGCAGATAAATCAGCCTAGGTATAGGGATGGTGCCAAGGAAAAAGCTGTGAAAGCTGCCATGTTGTTGCACTTTTGTACTCCCCTTGGGATGCCTTGAACAGCTGCAGTGTGCCTGGAGCTAAGGGCTTCCTAGTTTCAAAAATCCTAGCCCTAGGCCTAAGCCTAACAGTAACCCTGGGAAGGTAAATCAGCCTGATGTTAGGATTCTTGCCAAGGAAAAAGCCGTGAGAGCAGCCATGTTGTGGCACTTCTGCACTCCCTTTTGGATGCCTTTCACAGCTCCAGTGTGCCTGGAACTCAGGGCTTCCTGCTTTTAAAAATCCTAGCCCTAGGCCGAACCCCAACCCTAAGACGAGAAAGGCAAATCAGCCAGGAATTAGGCATGTCCCCAAGGAAAAAGCTGTGGAGGCAGGCATGTTGTGGTACTTTTGCGCTCTTCTTGGCTAGTCCTTCGCAGCTGCTGTGTTCTTGGAACTCAGGGCTTTCTGGTTAATAGAGCCCTTACCCTAGGCGTAACTCAAACCTTAACCCTAGGAAGGAAAATCAACCTATGGTTCGGGATGGTCTCATGGAAATATCAGTGGTGGCAGCCAAGTTGCGTCACTTTTGCGCTCCCCTTGGGATGCCTTTTGCAGCTGCAGTGTGCCTGGAGCCCAGGGCTTCCTGGTTTTAAAAGTCCTAGGCCTAAGCCTAACAGTAACCCTAGGAAGGTAAATCAGCCGGGTATTAGGGTTCTTCCTAAGGGAAAAGCCGTGAAAGCAGCCATGTTGTGGCACTTCTGCACTCCCTTTGGGATGCCTTTGGCAGATGAAGTAAGCCTGGAACTCAGGGCTTCCTGGTTAAAAAAATCCAAGCCCTAGGCTGAACCCTAACCCTAACCCTAGGCAGATAAATCAGCCTAGGTATAGGGATGGTGCCAAGGAAAAAGCTGTGAAAGCTGCCATGTTGTTGCACTTTTGTACTCCCCTTGGGATGCCTTGAACAGCTGCAGTGTGCCTGGAGCTAAGGGCTTCCTAGTTTAAAAAATCGTAGCCCTAGGCCTAAGCCTAACAGTAACCCTGGGAAAGTAAATCAGCCTGGTGTTAGGCGTCTTGCCAAGGAAAAAGCCGTGAAAGCAGCCATGTTGTGGCACTTTTGCACTCCCTTTTGGATGCCTTTCACAGCTCCAGTGTGCCTGGAACTCAGGGCTTCCTGCTTTTAAAAATCCTAGCCCTAGGCCGAACCCCAACCCTAAGACGAGAAAGGCAAATCAGCCAGGAATTAGGCATGTCCCCAAGGAAAAAGCTGTGGAGGCAGGCATGTTGTGGTACTTTTGCGCTCTTCTTGGCTAGTCCTTCGCAGCTGCTGTGTTCTTGGAACTCAGGGCTTTCTGGTTAATAGAGCCCTTACCCTAGGCGTAACTCAAACCTTAACCCTAGGAAGGAAAATCAACCTATGGTTCGGGATGGTCTCATGGAAATATCAGTGGTGGCAGCCAAGTTGCGTCACTTTTGCGCTCCCCTTGGGATGCCTTTTGCAGCTGCAGTGTGCCTGGAGCCCAGGGCTTCCTGGTTTTAAAAGTCCTAGGCCTAAGCCTAACAGTAACCCTAGGAAGGTAAATCAGCCGGGTATTAGGGCTCTTCCTAAGGGAAAAGCCGTGAAAGCAGCCATGTTGTGGCACTTCTGCACTCCCTTTGGGATGCCTTTGGCAGATGAAGTAAGCCTGGAACTCAGGGCTTCCTGGTTAAAGAAATCCAAGCCCTAGGCTGAACCCTAACCCTAACCCTAGGCAGATAAATCAGCCTAGGTATAGGGATGGTTCCAAGGAAAAAGCTGTGAAAGCTGCCATGTTGTTGCACTTTTGTACTCCCCTTGGGATGCCTTGAACAGCTGCAGTGTGCCTGGAGCTAAGGGCTTCCTAGTTTCAAAAATCCTAGCCCTAGGCCTAAGCCTAACAGTAACCCTGGGAAAGTAAATCAGCCTGATGTTAGGCTTCTTGCCAAGGAAAAAGCCGTGAAAGCAGCCATGTTGTGGCACTTTTGCACTCCCTTTTGGATGCCTTTCACAGCTCCAGTGTGCCTGGAACTCAGGGCTTCCTGATTTTAAAAATCCTAGCCCTAGGCCGAACCCCAACCCTAAGACGAGAAAGGCAAATCAGCCAGGAATTAGGCATGTCCCCAAGGAAAAAGCTGTGGAGGCAGGCATGTTGTGCTACTTTTGCGCTCTTCTTGGCTAGTCCTTCGCAGCTGCTGTGTTCTTGGAACTCAGGGCTTTCTGGTTAATAGACCCTTACCCTAGGCGTAACTCAAACCTTAACCCTAGGAAGGAAAATCAGCCTATGGTTCGGGATGGTCTCATGGAAATATCAGTGGTGGCAGCCAAGTTGCGTCACTTTTGCGCTCCCCTTGGGATGCCTTTTGCAGCTGCAGTGTGCCTGGAGCCCAGGGCTTCCTGGTTTTAAAAGTCCTAGGCCTAAGCCTAACAGTAACCCTAGGAAGGTAAATCAGCCGGGTATTAGGGTTCTTCCTAAGGGAAAAGCCGTGAAAGCAGCCATGTTGTGGCACTTCTGCACTCCCTTTGGGATGCCTTTGGCAGATGAAGTAAGCCTGGAACTCAGGGCTTCCTGGTTAAAGAAATCCAAGCCCTAGGCTGAACCCTAACCCTAACCCTAGGCAGATAAATCAGCCTAGGTATAGGGATGGTGCCAAGGAAAAAGCTGTGAAAGCTGCCATGTTGTTGCACTTTTGTACTCCCCTTGGGATGCCTTGAACAGCTGCAGTGTGCCTGGAGCTAAGGGCTTCCTAGTTTCAAAAATCCTAGCCCTAGGCCTAAGCCTAACAGTAACCCTGGGAAAGTAAGTCAGCCTGATGTTAGGCGTCTTGCCAAGGAAAAAGCCGTGAAAGCAGCCATGTTGTGGCACTTTTGCACTCCCTTTTGGATGCCTTTCACAGCTCCAGTGTGCCTGGAACTCAGGGCTTCCTGCTTTTAAAAATCCTAGCCCTAGGCCGAACCCCAACCCTAAGACAAGAAAGGCAAATCAGCCAGGAATTAGGCATGTCCCCAAGGAAAAAGCTGTGGAGGCAGGCATGTTGTGGTACTTTTGCGCTCTTCTTGGCTAGTCCTTCGCAGCTGCTGTGTTCTTGGAACTCAGGGCTTTCTGGTTAATAGAACCCTTACCCTAGGCGTAACTCAAACCTTAACCCTAGGAAGGAAAATCAGCCTATGGTTCGGGATGGTCTCATGGAAATATCAGTGGTGGCAGCCAAGTTGCGTCACTTTTGCGCTCCCCTTGGGATGCCTTTCGCAGCTGCAGTGTGCCTGGAGCCCAGGGCTTCCTGGTTTTAAAAGTCCTAGGCCTAAGCCTAACAGTAACCCTAGGAAGGTAAATCAGCCGGGTATTAGGGTTCTTCCTAAGGGAAAAGCCGTGAAAGCAGCCATGTTGTGGCACTTCTGCACTCCCTTTGGGATGCCTTTGGCAGATGAAGTAAGCCTGGAACTCAGGGCTTCCTGGTTAAAAAAATTCAAGCCCTAGGCTGAACCCTAACCCTAACACTAGGCAGATAAACCAGCCTAGGTATAGGGATGGTGCCAAGGAAAAATCTGTGAAAGCTGCCATGTTGTTGCACTTTTGTACTCCCCTTGGGATGCCTTGAACAGCTGCAGTGTGCCTGGAGCTAAGGGCTTCCTAGTTTCAAAAATCCTAGCCCTAGGCCTAAGCCTAACAGTAACCCTGGGAAAGTAAATCAGCCTGATGTTAGGCTTCTTGCCAAGGAAAAAGCCGTGAAAGCAGCCATGTTGTGGCACTTTTGCACTCCCTTTGGGATGCCTTTGGCAGATGAAGTAAGCCTGGAACTCAGGGCTTCCTGCTTTTAAAAATCCTAGCCCTAGGCCGAACCCCAACCCTAAGACGAGAAAGGCAAATCAGCCAGGAATTAGGCATGTCCCCAAGGAAAAAGCTGTGGAGGCAGGCATGTTGTGGTACTTTTGCGCTCTTCTTGGCTAGTCCTTCGCAGCTGCTGTGTTCTTGGAACTCAGGGCTTTCTGGTTAATAGACCCTTACCCTAGGCGTAACTCAAACCTTAACCCTAGGAAGGAAAATCAGCCTATGGTTCGGGATGGTCTCATGGAAATATCAGTGGTGGCAGCCAAGTTGCGTCACTTTTGCGCTCCCCTTGGGATGCCTTTTGCAGCTGCAGTGTGCCTGCAGCCCAGGGCTTCCTGGTTTTAAAAGTCCTAGGCCTAAGCCTAACAGTAACCCTAGGAAGGTAAATCAGCCGGGTATTAGGGTTCTTCCTAAGGGAAAAGCCGTGAAAGCAGCCATGTTGTGGCACTTCTGCACTCCCTTTGGGATGCCTTTGGCAGATGAAGTAAGCCTGGAACTCAGGGCTTCCTGGTTAAAAAAATTCAAGCCCTAGGCTGAACCCTAACCCTAACCCTAGGCAGATAAATCAGCCTAGGTATAGGGATGGTGCCAAGGAAAAAGCTGTGAAAGCTGCCATGTTGTTGCACTTTTGTACTCCCCTTGGGATGCCTTGAACAGCTGCAGTGTGCCTGGAGCTAAGGGCCTCCTAGTTTCAAAAATCCTAGCCCTAGGCCTAAGCCTAACAGTAACCCTGGGAAAGTAAATCAGCCTGATGTTAGGCTTCTTGCCAAGGAAAAAGCCGTGAAAGCAGCCATGTTGTGGCACTTTTGCACTCCCTTTTGGATGCCTTTCACAGCTCCAGTGTGCCTGGAACTCAGGGCTTCCTGCTTTTAAAAATCCTAGCCCTAGGCCGAACCCCAACCCTAAGACGAGAAAGGCAAATCAGCCAGGAATTAGGCATGTCCCCAAGGAAAAAGCTGTGGAGGCAGGCATGTTGTGGTACTTTTGCGCTCTTCTTGGCTAGTCCTTCGCAGCTGCTGTGTTCTTGGAACTCAGGGCTTTCTGGTTAATAGAGCCCTTACCCTAGGCGTAACTCAAACCTTAACCCTAGGAAGGAAAATCAGCCTATGGTTCGGGATGGTCTCATGGAAATATCAGTGGTGGCAGCCAAGTTGCGTCACTTTTGCGCTCCCCTTGGGATGCCTTTCGCAGCTGCAGTGTGCCTGGAGCCCAGGGCTTCCTGGTTTTAAAAGTCCTAGGCCTAAGCCTAACAGTAACCCTAGGAAGGTAAATCAGCCGGGTATTAGGGTTCTTCCTAAGGGAAAAGCCATGAAAGCAGCCATGTTGTGGCACTTCTGCACTCCCTTTGGGATGCCTTTGGCAGATGAAGTAAGCCTGGAACTCAGGGCTTCCTGGTTAAAGAAATCCAAGCCCTAGGCTGAACCCTAACCCTAACCCTAGGCAGATAAATCAGCCTAGGTATAGGGATGGTGCCAAGGAAAAAGCTGTGAAAGCTGCCATGTTGTTGCACTTTTGTACTCCCCTTGGGATGCCTTGAACAGCTGCAGTGTGCCTGGAGCTAAGGGCTTCCTAGTTTCAAAAATCCTAGCCCTAGGCCTAAGCCTAACAGTAACCCTGGGAAAGTAAATCAGCCTGATGTTAGGCTTCTTGCCAAGGAAAAAGCCGTGAAAGCAGCCATGTTGTGGCACTTTTGCACTCCCTTTTGGATGCCTTTCACAGCTCCAGTGTGCCTGGAACTCAGGGCTTCCTGATTTTAAAAATCCTAGCCCTAGGCCGAACCCCAACCCTAAGACGAGAAAGGCAAATCAGCCAGGAATTAGGCATGTCCCCAAGGAAAAAGCTGTGGAGGCAGGCATGTTGTGGTACTTTTGCGCTCTTCTTGGCTAGCCCTTCGCAGCTGCTGTGTTCTTGGAACTCAGGGCTTTCTGGTTAATAGAACCCTTACCCTAGGCGTAACTCAAACCTTAACCCTAGGAAGGAAAATCAGCCTATGGTTCGGGATGGTCTCATGGAAATATCAGTGGTGGCAGCCAAGTTGCGTCACTTTTGCGCTCCCCTTGGGATGCCTTTTGCAGCTGCAGTGTGCCTGGAGCCCAGGGCTTCCTGGTTTTAAAAGTCCTAGGCCTAAGCCTAACAGTAACCCTAGGAAGGTAAATCAGCCGGGTATTAGGGTTCTTCCTAAGGGAAAAGCCGTGAAAGCAGCCATGTTGTGGCACTTCTGCACTCCCTTTGGGATGCCTTTGGCAGATGAAGTAAGCCTGGAACTCAGGGCTTCCTGGTTAAAGAAATCCAAGCCCTAGGCTGAACCCTAACCCTAACCCTAGGCAGATAAATCAGCCTAGGTATAGGGATGGTGCCAAGGAAAAAGCTGTGAAAGCTGCCATGTTGTTGCACTTTTGTACTCCCCTTGGGATGCCTTGAACAGCTGCAGTGTGCCTGGAGCCCAGGGCCTCCTAGTTTCAAAAATCCTAACCCTAGGCCTAAGCCTAACAGTAACCCTGGGAAAGTAAATCAGCCTGATGTTAGGCTTCTTGCCAAGGAAAAAGCCGTGAAAGCAGCCATGTTGTGGCACTTTTGCACTCCCTTTTGGATGCCTTTCACAGCTCCAGTGTGCCTGGAACTCAGGGATTCCTGCTTTTAAAAATCCTAGCCCTAGGCCGAACCCCAACCCTAAGACGAGAAAGGCAAATCAGCCAGGAATTAGGCATGTCCCCAAGGAAAAAGCTGTGGAGGCAGGCATGTTGTGGTACTTTTGCGCTCTTCTTGGCTAGTCCTTCGCAGCTGCTGTGTTCTTGGAACTCAGGGCTTTCTGGTTAATAGACCCTTACCCTAGGCGTAACTCAAACATTAACCCTAGGAAGGAAAATCAGCCTATGGTTCGGGATGGTCTCATGGAAATATCAGTGGTGGCAGCCAAGTTGCGTCACTTTTGCGCTCCCCTTGGGATGCCTTTTGCAGCTGCAGTGTGCCTGGAGCCCAGGGCTTCCTGGTTTTAAAAGTCCTAGGCCTAAGCCTAACAGTAACCCTAGGAAGGTAAATCAGCCGGGTATTAGGGTTCTTCCTAAGGGAAAAGCCGTGAAAGCAGCCATGCTGTGGCACTTCTGCACTCCCTTTGGGATACCTTTGGCAGATGAAGTAAGCCTGGAACTCAGGGCTTCCTGGTTAAAGAAATCCAAGCCCTAGGCTGAACCCTAACCCTAACCCTAGGCAGATAAATCAGCCTAGGTATAGGGATGGTGCCAAGGAAAAAGCTGTGAAAGCTGCCATGTTGTTGCACTTTTGTACTCCCCTTGGGATGCCTTGAACAGCTGCAGTGTGCCTGGAGCTAAGGGCTTCCTAGTTTCAAAAATCCTAGCCCTAGGCCTAAGCCTAACAGTAACCCTGGGAAAGTAAATCAGCCTGATGTTAGGCTTCTTGCCAAGGAAAAAGCCGTGAGAGCAGCCATGTTGTGGCACTTCTGCACTCCCTTTGGGATGCCTTTGGCAGATGAAGTAAGCCTGGAACTCAGGGCTTCCTGGTTAAAGAAATCCAAGCCCTAGGCCGAACCCTAACCCTAACCCTAGGCAGATAAATCAGCCTAGGTATAGGGATGGTGCCAAGGAAAAAGCTGTGAAAGCTGCCATGTTGTTGCACTTTTGTACTCCCCTTGGGATGCCTTGAACAGCTGCAGTGTGCCTGGAGCTAAGGGCTTCCTAGTTTCAAAAATCCTAGCCCTAGGCCTAAGCCTAACAGTAACCCTGGGAAAGTAAATCAGCCTGGTGTTAGGCTTCTTGCCAAGGAAAAAGCCGTGAAAGCAGCCATGTTGTGGCACTTTTGCACTCCCTTTTGGATGCCTTTCACAGCTCCAGTGTGCCTGGAACTCAGGGCTTCCTGCTTTTAAAAATCCTAGCCCTAGGCCGAACCCCAACCCTAAGACGAGAAAGGCAAATCAGCCAGGAATTAGGCATGTCCACAAGGAAAAAGCTGTGGAGGCAGGCATGTTGTGGTACTTTTGCACTCTTCTTGGCTAGTCCTTCGCAGCTGCTGTGTTCTTGGAACTCAGGGCTTTCTGGTTAATAGACCCTTACCCTAGGCGTAACTCAAACCTTAACCCTAGGAAGGAAAATCAGCCTATGGTTCGGGATGGTCTCATGGAAATATCAGTGGTGGCAGCCAAGTTGCGTCACTTTTGCGCTCCCCTTGGGATGCCTTTTGCAGCTGCAGTGTGCCTGGAGCCCAGGGCTTCCTGGTTTTAAAAGTCCTAGGCCTAAGCCTAACAGTAACCCTAGGAAGGTAAATCAGCCGGGTATTAGGCTTCTTGCCAAGGAAAAAGCCGTGAGAGCAGCCATGTTGTGGCACTTCTGCACTCCCTTTGGGATGCCTTTGGCAGATGAAGTAAGCCTGGAACTCAGGGCTTCCTGGTTAAAGAAATCCAAGCCCTAGGCTGAACCCTAACCCTAACCCTAGGCAGATAAATCAGCCTAGGTATAGGGATGGTGCCAAGGAAAAAGCTGTGAAAGCTGCCATGTTGTTGCACTTTTGTACTCCCCTTGGGATGCCTTGAACAGCTGCAGTGTGCCTGGAGCTAAGGGCTTCCTAGTTTCAAAAATCCTAGCCCTAGGCCTAAGCCTAACAGTAACCCTGGGAAAGTAAATCAGCCTGGTGTTAGGCTTCTTGCCAAGGAAAAAGCCGTGAAAGCAGCCATGTTGTGGCACTTTTGCACTCCCTTTTGGATGCCTTTCACAGCTCCAGTGTGCCTGGAACTCAGGGCTTCCTGCTTTTAAAAATCCTAGCCCTAGGCCGAACCCCAACCCTAAGACGAGAAAGGCAAATCAGCCAGGAATTAGGCATGTCCACAAGGAAAAAGCTGTGGAGGCAGGCATGTTGTGGTACTTTTGCGCTCTTCTTGGCTAGTCCTTCGCAGCTGCTGTGTTCTTGGAACTCAGGGCTTTCTGGTTAATAGACCCTTACCCTAGGCGTAACTCAAACCTTAACCCTAGGAAGGAAAATCAGCCTATGGTTCGGGATGGTCTCATGGAAATATCAGTGGTGGCAGCCAAGTTGCGTCACTTTTGCGCTCCCCTTGGGATGCCTTTTGCAGCTGCAGTGTGCCTGGAGCCCAGGGCTTCCTGGTTTTAAAAGTCCTAGGCCTAAGCCTAACAGTAACCCTAGGAAGGTAAATCAGCCGGGTATTAGGGTTCTTCCTAAGGGAAAAGCCGTGAAAGCAGCCATGTTGTGGCACTTCTGCACTCCCTTTGGGATGCCTTTGGCAGATGAAGTAAGCCTGGAACTCAGGGCTTCCTGGTTAAAGAAATCCAAGCCCTAGGCTGAACCCTAACCCGAACCCTAGGCAGATAAATCAGCCTAGGTATAGGGATGGTGCCAAGGAAAAAGCTGTGAAAGCTGCCATGTTGTTGCACTTTTGTACTCCCCTTGGGATGCCTTGAACAGCTGCAGTGTGCCTGGAGCTAAGGGCTTCCTAGTTTCAAAAGTCCTAGCCCTAGGCCTAAGCCTAACAGTAACCCTGGGAAAGTAAATCAGCCTGATGTTAGGCTTCTTGCCAAGGAAAAAGCCGTGAAAGCAGCCATGTTGTGGCACTTTTGCACTCCCTTTTGGATGCCTTTCACAGCTCCAGTGTGCCTGGAACTCAGGGCTTCCTGCTTTTTAAAATCCTAGCCCTAGGCCGAACCCCAACCCTAAGACGAGAAAGGCAAATCAGCCAGGAATTAGGCATGTCCCCAAGGAAAAAGCTGTGGAGGCAGGCATGTTGTGGTACTTTTGCGCTCTTCTTGGCTAGTCCTTCGCAGCTGCTGTGTTCTTGGAACTCAGGGCTTTCTGGTTAATAGAACCCTTACCCTAGGCGTAACTCAAACCTTAACCCTAGGAAGGAAAATCAGCCTATGGTTCGGGATGGTCTCATGGAAATATCAGTGGTGGCAGCCAAGTTGCGTCACTTTTGCGCTCCCCTTGGGATGCCTTTCGCAGCTGCAGTGTGCCTGGAGCCCAGGGCTTCCTGGTTTTAAAAGTCCTAGGCCTAAGCCTAACAGTAACACTAGGAAGGTAAATCAGCCGGGTATTAGGGTTCTTCCTAAGGGAAAAGCCGTGAAAGCAGCCATGTTGTGGCACTTCTGCACTCCCTTTGGGATGCCTTTGGCAGATGAAGTAAGCCTGGAACTCAGGGCTTCCTGGTTAAAGAAATCCAAGCCCTAGGCTGAACCCTAACCCTAACCCTAGGCAGATAAATCAGCCTAGGTATAGGGATGGTGCCAAGGAAAAAGCTGTGAAAGCTGCCATGTTGTTGCACTTTTGTACTCCCCTTGGGATGCCTTGAACAGCTGCAGTGTGCCTGGAGCTAAGGGCTTCCTAGTTTCAAAAGTCCTAGCCCTAGGCCTAAGCCTAACAGTAACCCTGGGAAAGTAAATCAGCCTGATGTTAGGTTTCTTGCCAAGGAAAAAGCCGTGAAAGCAGCCATGTTGTGGCACTTTTGCACTCCCTTTTGGATGCCTTTCACAGCTCCAGTGTGCCTGGAACTCAGGGCTTCCTGCTTTTAAAAATCCTAGCCCTAGGCCGAACCCCAACCCTAAGACGAGAAAGGCAAATCAGCCAGGAATTAGGCATGTCCCCAAGGAAAAAGCTGTGGAGGCAGGCATGTTGTGGTACTTTTGCGCTCTTCTTGGCTAGTCCTTCGCAGCTGCTGTGTTCTTGGAACTCAGGGCTTTCTGGTTAATAGACCCTTACCCTAGGCGTAACTCAAACCTTAACCCTAGGAAGGAAAATCAGCCTATGGTTCGGGATGGTCTCATGGAAATATCAGTGGTGGCAGCCAAGTTGCGTCACTTTTGCGCTCCCCTTGGGATGCCTTTTGCAGCTGCAGTGTGCCTGCAGCCCAGGGCTTCCTGGTTTTAAAAGTCCTAGGCCTAAGCCTAACAGTAACCCTAGGAAGGTAAATCAGCCGGGTATTAGGGTTCTTCCTAAGGGAAAAGCCGTGAAAGCAGCCATGTTGTGGCACTTCTGCACTCCCTTTGGGATGCCTTTGGCAGATGAAGTAAGCCTGGAACTCAGGGCTTCCTGGTTAAAGAAATCCAAGCCCTAGGCTGAACCCTAACCCTAACCCTAGGCAGATAAATCAGCCTAGGTATAGGGATGGTGCCAAGGAAAAAGCTGTGAAAGCTGCCATGTTGTTGCACTTTTGTACTCCCCTTGGGATGCCTTGAACAGCTGCAGTGTGCCTGGAGCTAAGGGCTTCCTAGTTTCAAAAATCCTAGCCCTAGGCCTAAGCCTAACAGTAACCCTGGGAAAGTAAATCAGCCTGATGTTAGGCTTCTTGCCAAGGAAAAAGCCGTGAAAGCAGCCATGTTGTGGCACTTTTGCACTCCCTTTTGGATGCCTTTCACAGCTCCAGTGTGCCTGGAACTCAGGGCTTCCTGATTTTAAAAATCCTAGCCCTAGGCCGAACCCCAACCCTAAGACGAGAAAGGCAAATCAGCCAGGAATTAGGCATGTCCCCAAGGAAAAAGCTGTGGAGGCAGGCATGTTGTGGTACTTTTGCGCTCTTCTTGGCTAGCCCTTCGCAGCTGCTGTGTTCTTGGAAAACAGGGCTTTCTGGTTAATAGAACCCTTACCCTAGGCGTAACTCAAACCTTAACCCTAGGAAGGAAAATCAGCCTATGGTTCGGGATGGTCTCATGGAAATATCAGTGGTGGCAGCCAAGTTGCGTCACTTTTGCGCTCCCCTTGGGATGCCTTTTGCAGCTGCAGTGTGCCTGGAGCCCAGGGCTTCCTGGTTTTAAAAGTCCTAGGCCTAAGCCTAACAGTAACCCTAGGAAGGTAAATCAGCCGGGTATTAGGGTTCTTCCTAAGGGAAAAGCCGTGAAAGCAGCCATGTTGTGGCACTTCTGCACTCCCTTTGGGATGCCTTTGGCAGATGAAGTAAGCCTGGAACTCAGGGCTTCCTGGTTAAAGAAATCCAAGCCCTAGGCTGAACCCTAACCCTAACCCTAGGCAGATAAATCAGCCTAGGTATAGGGATGGTGCCAAGGAAAAAGCTGTGAAAGCTGCCATGTTGTTGCACTTTTGTACTCCCCTTGGGATGCCTTGAACAGCTGCAGTGTGCCTGGAGCCCAGGGCCTCCTAGTTTCAAAAATCCTAACCCTAGGCCTAAGCCTAACAGTAACCCTGGGAAAGTAAATCAGCCTGATGTTAGGCTTCTTGCCAAGGAAAAAGCCGTGAAAGCAGCCATGTTGTGGCACTTTTGCACTCCCTTTTGGATGCCTTTCACAGCTCCAGTGTGCCTGGAACTCAGGGATTCCTGCTTTTAAAAATCCTAGCCCTAGGCCGAACCCCAACCCTAAGACGAGAAAGGCAAATCAGCCAGGAATTAGGCATGTCCCCAAGGAAAAAGCTGTGGAGGCAGGCATGTTGTGGTACTTTTGCGCTCTTCTTGGCTAGTCCTTCGCAGCTGCTGTGTTCTTGGAACTCAGGGCTTTCTGGTTAATAGACCCTTACCCTAGGCGTAACTCAAACATTAACCCTAGGAAGGAAAATCAGCCTATGGTTCGGGATGGTCTCATGGAAATATCAGTGGTGGCAGCCAAGTTGCGTCACTTTTGCGCTCCCCTTGGGATGCCTTTTGCAGCTGCAGTGTGCCTGGAGCCCAGGGCTTCCTGGTTTTAAAAGTCCTAGGCCTAAGCCTAACAGTAACACTAGGAAGGTAAATCAGCCGGGTATTAGGGTTCTTCCTAAGGGAAAAGCCGTGAAAGCAGCCATGCTGTGGCACTTCTGCACTCCCTTTGGGATACCTTTGGCAGATGAAGTAAGCCTGGAACTCAGGGCTTCCTGGTTAAAGAAATCCAAGCCCTAGGCTGAACCCTAACCCTAACCCTAGGCAGATAAATCAGCCTAGGTATAGGGATGGTGCCAAGGAAAAAGCTGTGAAAGCTGCCATGTTGTTGCACTTTTGTACTCCCCTTGGGATGCCTTGAACAGCTGCAGTGTGCCTGGAGCTAAGGGCTTCCTAGTTTCAAAAATCCTAGCCCTAGGCCTAAGCCTAACAGTAACCCTGGGAAAGTAAATCAGCCTGATGTTAGGCTTCTTGCCAAGGAAAAAGCCGTGAGAGCAGCCATGTTGTGGCACTTCTGCACTCCCTTTGGGATGCCTTTGGCAGATGAAGTAAGCCTGGAACTCAGGGCTTCCTGGTTAAAGAAATCCAAGCCCTAGGCTGAACCCTAACCCTAACCCTAGGCAGATAAATCAGCCTAGGTATAGGGATGGTGCCAAGGAAAAAGCTGTGAAAGCTGCCATGTTGTTGCACTTTTGTACTCCCCTTGGGATGCCTTGAACAGCTGCAGTGTGCCTGGAGCTAAGGGCTTCCTAGTTTCAAAAATCCTAGCCCTAGGCCTAAGCCTAACAGTAACCCTGGGAAAGTAAATCAGCCTGGTGTTAGGCTTCTTGCCAAGGAAAAAGCCGTGAAAGCAGCCATGTTGTGGCACTTTTGCACTCCCTTTTGGATGCCTTTCACAGCTCCAGTGTGCCTGGAACTCAGGGCTTCCTGCTTTTAAAAATCCTAGCCCTAGGCCGAACCCCAACCCTAAGACGAGAAAGGCAAATCAGCCAGGAATTAGGCATGTCCACAAGGAAAAAGCTGTGGAGGCAGGCATGTTGTGGTACTTTTGCGCTCTTCTTGGCTAGTCCTTCGCAGCTGCTGTGTTCTTGGAACTCAGGGCTTTCTGGTTAATAGACCCTTACCCTAGGCGTAACTCAAACCTTAACCCTAGGAAGGAAAATCAGCCTATGGTTCGGGATGGTCTCATGGAAATATCAGTGGTGGCAGCCAAGTTGCGTCACTTTTGCGCTCCCCTTGGGATGCCTTTTGCAGCTGCAGTGTGCCTGGAGCCCAGGGCTTCCTGGTTTTAAAAGTCCTAGGCCTAAGCCTAACAGTAACCCTAGGAAGGTAAATCAGCCGGGTATTAGGCTTCTTGCCAAGGAAAAAGCCGTGAGAGCAGCCATGTTGTGGCACTTCTGCACTCCCTTTGGGATGCCTTTGGCAGATGAAGTAAGCCTGGAACTCAGGGCTTCCTGGTTAAAGAAATCCAAGCCCTAGGCTGAACCCTAACCCTAACCCTAGGCAGATAAATCAGCCTAGGTATAGGGATGGTGCCAAGGAAAAAGCTGTGAAAGCTGCCATGTTGTTGCACTTTTGTACTCCCCTTGGGATGCCTTGAACAGCTGCAGTGTGCCTGGAGCTAAGGGCTTCCTAGTTTCAAAAATCCTAGCCCTAGGCCTAAGCCTAACAGTAACCCTGGGAAAGTAAATCAGCCTGGTGTTAGGCTTCTTGCCAAGGAAAAAGCCGTGAAAGCAGCCATGTTGTGGCACTTTTGCACTCCCTTTTGGATGCCTTTCACAGCTCCAGTGTGCCTGGAACTCAGGGCTTCCTGCTTTTAAAAATCCTAGCCCTAGGCCGAACCCCAACCCTAAGACGAGAAAGGCAAATCAGCCAGGAATTAGGCATGTCCACAAGGAAAAAGCTGTGGAGGCAGGCATGTTGTGGTACTTTTGCGCTCTTCTTGGCTAGTCCTTCGCAGCTGCTGTGTTCTTGGAACTCAGGGCTTTCTGGTTAATAGACCCTTACCCTAGGCGTAACTCAAACCTTAACCCTAGGAAGGAAAATCAGCCTATGGTTCGGGATGGTCTCATGGAAATATCAGTGGTGGCAGCCAAGTTGCGTCACTTTTGCGCTCCCCTTGGGATGCCTTTTGCAGCTGCAGTGTGCCTGGAGCCCAGGGCTTCCTGGTTTTAAAAGTCCTAGGCCTAAGCCTAACAGTAACCCTAGGAAGGTAAATCAGCCGGGTATTAGGGTTCTTCCTAAGGGAAAAGCCGTGAAAGCAGCCATGTTGTGGCACTTCTGCACTCCCTTTGGGATGCCTTTGGCAGATGAAGTAAGCCTGGAACTCAGGGCTTCCTGGTTAAAGAAATCCAAGCCCTAGGCTGAACCCTAACCCGAACCCTAGGCAGATAAATCAGCCTAGGTATAGGGATGGTGCCAAGGAAAAAGCTGTGAAAGCTGCCATGTTGTTGCACTTTTGTACTCCCCTTGGGATGCCTTGAACAGCTGCAGTGTGCCTGGAGCTAAGGGCTTCCTAGTTTCAAAAGTCCTAGCCCTAGGCCTAAGCCTAACAGTAACCCTGGGAAAGTAAATCAGCCTGATGTTAGGCTTCTTGCCAAGGAAAAAGCCGTGAAAGCAGCCATGTTGTGGCACTTTTGCACTCCCTTTTGGATGCCTTTCACAGCTCCAGTGTGCCTGGAACTCAGGGCTTCCTGCTTTTTAAAATCCTAGCCCTAGGCCGAACCCCAACCCTAAGACGAGAAAGGCAAATCAGCCAGGAATTAGGCATGTCCCCAAGGAAAAAGCTGTGGAGGCAGGCATGTTGTGGTACTTTTGCGCTCTTCTTGGCTAGTCCTTCGCAGCTGCTGTGTTCTTGGAACTCAGGGCTTTCTGGTTAATAGAACCCTTACCCTAGGCGTAACTCAAACCTTAACCCTAGGAAGGAAAATCAGCCTATGGTTCGGGATGGTCTCATGGAAATATCAGTGGTGGCAGCCAAGTTGCGTCACTTTTGCGCTCCCCTTGGGATGCCTTTCGCAGCTGCAGTGTGCCTGGAGCCCAGGGCTTCCTGGTTTTAAAAGTCCTAGGCCTAAGCCTAACAGTAACACTAGGAAGGTAAATCAGCCGGGTATTAGGGTTCTTCCTAAGGGAAAAGCCGTGAAAGCAGCCATGTTGTGGCACTTCTGCACTCCCTTTGGGATGCCTTTGGCAGATGAAGTAAGCCTGGAACTCAGGGCTTCCTGGTTAAAGAAATCCAAGCCCTAGGCTGAACCCTAACCCTAACCCTAGGCAGATAAATCAGCCTAGGTATAGGGATGGTGCCAAGGAAAAAGCTGTGAAAGCTGCCATGTTGTTGCACTTTTGTACTCCCCTTGGGATGCCTTGAACAGCTGCAGTGTGCCTGGAGCTAAGGGCTTCCTAGTTTCAAAAGTCCTAGCCCTAGGCCTAAGCCTAACAGTAACCCTGGGAAGGTAAGTCAGCCTGGTGTTAGGCGTCTTGCCAAGGAAAAAGCCGTGAAAGCAGCCATGTTGTGGCACTTTTGCACTCCCTTTTGGATGCCTTTCACAGCTCCAGTGTGCCTGGAACTCAGGGCTTCCTGCTTTTAAAAATCCTAGCCCTAGGCCGAACCCCAACCCTAAGACGAGAAAGGCAAATCAGCCAGGAATTAGGCATGTCCCCAAGGAAAAAGCTGTGGAGGCAGGCATGTTGTGGTACTTTTGCGCTCTTCTTGGCTAGTCCTTCGCAGCTGCTGTGTTCTTGGAACTCAGGGCTTTCTGGTTAATAGAACCCTTACCCTAGGCGTAACTCAAACCTTAACCCTAGGAAGGAAAATCAGCCTATGGTTCGGGATGGTCTCATGGAAATATCAGTGGTGGCAGCCAAGTTGCGTCACTTTTGCGCTCCCCTTGGGATGCCTTTTGCAGCTGCAGTGTGCCTGGAGCCCAGGGCTTCCTGGTTTTAAAAGTCCTAGGCCTAAGCCTAACAGTAACACTAGGAAGGTAAATCAGCCGGGTATTAGGGTTCTTCCTAAGGGAAAAGCCGTGAAAGCAGCCATGTTGTGGCACTTCTGCACTCCCTTTGGGATGCCTTTGGCAGATGAAGTAAGCCTGGAACTCAGGGCTTCCTGGTTAAAGAAATCCAAGCCCTAGGCTGAACCCTAACCCTAACCCTAGGCAGATAAATCAGCCTAGGTATAGGGATGGTGCCAAGGAAAAAGCTGTGAAAGCTGCCGTGTTGTTGCACTTTTGTACTCCCCTTGGGATGCCTTGAACAGCTGCAGTGTGCCTGGAGCTAAGGGCTTCCTAGTTTCAAAAGTCCTAGCCCTAGGCCTAAGCCTAACAGTAACCCTGGGAAGGTAAGTCAGCCTGGTGTTAGGCGTCTTGCCAAGGAAAAAGCCGTGAAAGCAGCCATGTTGTGGCACTTTTGCACTCCCTTTCAGATGCCTTTCACAGCTCCAGTGTGCCTGGAACTCAGGGCTTCCTGCTTTTAAAAATCCTAGCCCTAGGCCGAACCCCAACCCTAAGACGAGAAAGGCAAATCAGCCAGGAATTAGGCATGTCCCCAAGGAAAAAGCTGTGGAGGCAGGCATGTTGTGGTACTTTTGCGCTCTTCTTGGCTAGTCCTTCGCAGCTGCTGTGTTCTTGGAACTCAGGGCTTTCTGGTTAATAGAACCCTTACCCTAGGCGTAACTCAAACCTTAACCCTAGGAAGGAAAATCAGCCTATGGTTCGGGATGGTCTCATGGAAATACCAGTGGTGGCAGCCAAGTTGCGTCACTTTTGCGCTCCCCTTGGGATGCCTTTTGCAGCTGCAGTGTGCCTGGAGCCCAGGGCTTCCTGGTTTTAAAAGTCCTAGGCCTAAGCCTAACAGTAACCCTAGGAAGGTAAATCAGCCGGGTATTAGGGTTCTTCCTAAGGGAAAAGCCGTGAAAGCAGCCATGTTGTGGCACTTCTGCACTCCCTTTGGGATGCCTTTGGCAGATGAAGTAAGCCTGGAACTCAGGGCTTCCTGGTTAAAAAAATTCAAGCCCTAGGCTGAACCCTAACCCTAACCCTAGGCAGATAAATCAGCCTAGGTATAGGGATGGTGCCAAGGAAAAAGCTGTGAAAGCTGCCATGTTGTTGCACTTTTGTACTCCCCTTGGGATGCCTTGAACAGCTGCAGTGTGCCTGGAGCTAAGGGCCTCCGAGTTTCAAAAATCCTAGCCCTAGGCCTAAGCCTAACAGTAACCCTGGGAAAGTAAATCAGCCTGATGTTAGGCTTCTTGCCAAGGAAAAAGCCGTGAAAGCAGCCATGTTGTGGCACTTTTGCACTCCCTTTTGGATGCCTTTCACAGCTCCAGTGTGCCTGGAACTCAGGGCTTCCTGATTTTAATAATCCTAGCCCTAGGCCGAACTCCAACCCTAAGACGAGAAAGGCAAATCAGCCAGGAATTAGGCATGTCCCCAAGGAAAAAGCTGTGGAGGCAGGCATGTTGTGGTACTTTTGCGCTCTTCTTGGCTAGTTCTTCGCAGCTGCTGTGTTCTTGGAACTCAGGGCTTTCTGGTTAATAGACCCTTACCCTAGGCGTAACTCAAACCTTAACCCTAGGAAGGAAAATCAGCCTATGGTTCGGGATGGTCTCATGGAAATATCAGTGGTGGCAGCCAAGTTGCGTCACTTTTGCGCTCCCCTTGGGATGCCTTTTGCAGCTGCAGTGTGCCTGGAGCCCAGGGCTTCCTGGTTTTAAAAGTCCTAGGCCTAAGCCTAACAGTAACCCTAGGAAGGTAAATCAGCCGGGTATTAGGGTTCTTCCTAAGGGAAAAGCCGTGAAAGCAGCCATGTTGTGGCACTTCTGCACTCCCTTTGGGATGCCTTTGGCAGATGAAGTAAGCCTGGAACTCAGGGCTTCCTGGTTAAAGAAATCCAAGCCCTAGGCTGAACCCTAACCCTAACCCTAGGCAGATAAATCAGCCTAGGTATAGGGATGGTGCCAAGGAAAAAGCTGTGAAAGCTGCCATGTTGTTGCACTTTTGTACTCCCCTTGGGATGCCTTGAACAGCTGCAGTGTGCCTGGAGCTAAGGGCTTCCTAGTTTCAAAAATCCTAGCCCTAGGCCTAAGCCTAACAGTAACCCTGGGAAAGTAAATCAGCCTGATGTTAGGCTTCTTGCCAAGGAAAAAGCCGTGAGAGCAGCCATGTTGTGGCACTTCTGCACTCCCTTTGGGATGCCTTTGGCAGATGAAGTAAGCCTGGAACTCAGGGCTTCCTGGTTAAAGAAATCCAAGCCCTAGGCTGAACCCTAACCCTAACCCTAGGCAGATAAATCAGCCTAGGTATAGGGATGGTGCCAAGGAAAAAGCTGTGAAAGCTGCCATGTTGTTGCACTTTTGTACTCCCCTTGGGATGCCTTGAACAGCTGCAGTGTGCCTGGAGCTAAGGGCTTCCTAGTTTCAAAAATCCTAGCCCTAGGCCTAAGCCTAACAGTAACCCTGGGAAGGTAAATCAGCCTGGTGTTAGGCGTCTTGCCAAGGAAAAAGCCGTGAAAGCAGCCATGTTGTGGCACTTTTGCACTCCCTTTTGGATGCCTTTCACAGCTCCAGTGTGCCTGGAACTCAGGGCTTCCTGCTTTTAAAAATCCTAGCCCTAGGCCGAACCCCAACCCTAAGACGAGAAAGGCAAATCAGCCAGGAATTAGGCATGTCCCCAAGGAAAAAGCTGTGGAGGCAGGCATGTTGTGGTACTTTTGCGCTCTTCTTGGCTAGTCCTTCGCAGCTGCTGTGTTCTTGGAACTCAGGGCTTTCTGGTTAATAGAACCCTTACCCTAGGCGTAACTCAAACCTTAACCCTAGGAAGGAAAATCAGCCTATGGTTCGGGATGGTCTCATGGAAATATCAGTGGTGGCAGCCAAGTTGCGTCACTTTTGCGCTCCCCTTGGGATGCCTTTTGCAGCTGCAGTGTGCCTGGAGCCCAGGGCTTCCTGGTTTTAAAAGTCCTAGGCCTAAGCCTAACAGTAACCCTAGGAAGGTAAATCAGCCGGGTATTAGGGTTCTTCCTAAGGGAAAAGCCGTGAAAGCAGCCATGTTGTGGCACTTCTGCACTCCCTTTGGGATGCCTTTGGCAGATGAAGTAAGCCTGGAACTCAGGGCTTCCTGGTTAAAGAAATCCAAGCCCTAGGCTGAACCCTAACCCTAACCCTAGGCAGATAAATCAGCCTAGGTATAGGGATGGTGCCAAGGAAAAAGCTGTGAAAGCTGCCATGTTGTTGCACTTTTGTACTCCCCTTGGGATGCCTTGAACAGCTGCAGTGTGCCTGGAGCCCAGGGCTTCCTAGTTTCAAAAATCCTAGCCCTAGGCCTAAGCCTAACAGTAACCCTGGGAAGGTAAGTCAGCCTGGTGTTAGGCGTCTTGCCAAGGAAAAAGCCGTGAAAGCAGCCATGTTGTGGCACTTTTGCACTCCCTTTTGGATGCCTTTCACAGCTCCAGTGTGCCTGGAACTCAGGGCTTCCTGCTTTTAATAATCCTAGCCCTAGGCCGAACTCCAACCCTAAGACGAGAAAGGCAAATCAGCCAGGAATTAGGCATGTCCCCAAGGAAAAAGCTGTGGAGGCAGGCATGTTGTGGTACTTTTGCGCTCTTCTTGGCTAGTTCTTCGCAGCTGCTGTGTTCTTGGAACTCAGGGCTTTCTGGTTAATAGACCCTTACCCTAGGCGTAACTCAAACCTTAACCCTAGGAAGGAAAATCAGCCTATGGTTCGGGATGGTCTCATGGAAATATCAGTGGTGGCAGCCAAGTTGCGTCACTTTTGCGCTCCCCTTGGGATGCCTTTTGCAGCTGCAGTGTGCCTGGAGCCCAGGGCTTCCTGGTTTTAAAAGTCCTAGGCCTAAGCCTAACAGTAACCCTAGGAAGGTAAATCAGCCGGGTATTAGGGTTCTTCCTAAGGGAAAAGCCGTGAAAGCAGCCATGTTGTGGCACTTCTGCACTCCCTTTGGGATGCCTTTGGCAGATGAAGTAAGCCTGGAACTCAGGGCTTCCTGGTTAAAGAAATCCAAGCCCTAGGCTGAACCCTAACCCTAACCCTAGGCAGATAAATCAGCCTAGGTATAGGGATGGTGCCAAGGAAAAAGCTGTGAAAGCTGCCATGTTGTTGCACTTTTGTACTCCCCTTGGGATGCCTTGAACAGCTGCAGTGTGCCTGGAGCTAAGGGCTTCCTAGTTTCAAAAGTCCTAGCCCTAGGCCTAAGCCTAACAGTAACCCTGGGAAGGTAAGTCAGCCTGGTGTTAGGCGTCTTGCCAAGGAAAAAGCCGTGAAAGCAGCCATGTTGTGGCACTTTTGCACTCCCTTTTGGATGCCTTTCACAGCTCCAGTGTGCCTGGAACTCAGGGCTTCCTGCTTTTAAAAATCCTAGCCCTAGGCCGAACCCCAACCCTAAGACGAGAAAGGCAAATCAGCCAGGAATTAGGCATGTCCCCAAGGAAAAAGCTGTGGAGGCAGGCATGTTGTGGTACTTTTGCGCTCTTCTTGGCTAGTCCTTCGCAGCTGCTGTGTTCTTGGAACTCAGGGCTTTCTGGTTAATAGAACCCTTACCCTAGGCGTAACTCAAACCTTAACCCTAGGAAGGAAAATCAGCCTATGGTTCGGGATGGTCTCATGGAAATATCAGTGGTGGCAGCCAAGTTGCGTCACTTTTGCGCTCCCCTTGGGATGCCTTTCGCAGCTGCAGTGTGCCTGGAGCCCAGGGCTTCCTGGTTTTAAAAGTCCTAGGCCTAAGCCTAACAGTAACACTAGGAAGGTAAATCAGCCGGGTATTAGGGTTCTTCCTAAGGGAAAAGCCGTGAAAGCAGCCATGTTGTGGCACTTCTGCACTCCCTTTGGGATGCCTTTGGCAGATGAAGTAAGCCTGGAACTCAGGGCTTCCTGGTTAAAGAAATCCAAGCCCTAGGCTGAACCCTAACCCTAACCCTAGGCAGATAAATCAGCCTAGGTATAGGGATGGTGCCAAGGAAAAAGCTGTGAAAGCTGCCATGTTGTTGCACTTTTGTACTCCCCTTGGGATGCCTTGAACAGCTGCAGTGTGCCTGGAGCTAAGGGCTTCCTAGTTTCAAAAGTCCTAGCCCTAGGCCTAAGCCTAACAGTAACCCTGGGAAGGTAAGTCAGCCTGGTGTTAGGCGTCTTGCCAAGGAAAAAGCCGTGAAAGCAGCCATGTTGTGGCACTTTTGCACTCCCTTTCAGATGCCTTTCACAGCTCCAGTGTGCCTGGAACTCAGGGCTTCCTGCTTTTAAAAATCCTAGCCCTAGGCCGAACCCCAACCCTAAGACGAGAAAGGCAAATCAGCCAGGAATTAGGCATGTCCCCAAGGAAAAAGCTGTGGAGGCAGGCATGTTGTGGTACTTTTGCGCTCTTCTTGGCTAGTCCTTCGCAGCTGCTGTGTTCTTGGAACTCAGGGCTTTCTGGTTAATAGAACCCTTACCCTAGGCGTAACTCAAACCTTAACCCTAGGAAGGAAAATCAGCCTATGGTTCGGGATGGTGTCATGGAAATACCAGTGGTGGCAGCCAAGTTGCGTCACTTTTGCGCTCCCCTTGGGATGCCTTTTGCAGCTGCAGTGTGCCTGGAGCCCAGGGCTTCCTGGTTTTAAAAGTCCTAGGCCTAAGCCTAACAGTAACCCTAGGAAGGTAAATCAGCCCGGTATTAGGGTTCTTCCTAAGGGAAAAGCCGTGAAAGCAGCCATGTTGTGGCACTTCTGCACTCCCTTTGGGATGCCTTTGGCAGATGAAGTAAGCCTGGAACTCAGGGCTTCCTGGTTAAAAAAATTCAAGCCCTAGGCTGAACCCTAACCCTAACCCTAGGCAGATAAATCAGCCTAGGTATAGGGATGGTGCCAAGGAAAAAGCTGTGAAAGCTGCCATGTTGTTGCACTTTTGTACTCCCCTTGGGATGCCTTGAACAGCTGCAGTGTGCCTGGAGCTAAGGGCCTCCTAGTTTCAAAAATCCTAGCCCTAGGCCTAAGCCTAACAGTAACCCTGGGAAAGTAAATCAGCCTGATGTTAGGCTTCTTGCCAAGGAAAAAGCCGTGAAAGCAGCCATGTTGTGGCACTTTTGCACTCCCTTTTGGATGCCTTTCACAGCTCCAGTGTGCCTGGAACTCAGGGCTTCCTGATTTTAATAATCCTAGCCCTAGGCCGAACTCCAACCCTAAGACGAGAAAGGCAAATCAGCCAGGAATTAGGCATGTCCCCAAGGAAAAAGCTGTGGAGGCAGGCATGTTGTGGTACTTTTGCGCTCTTCTTGGCTAGTTCTTCGCAGCTGCTGTGTTCTTGGAACTCAGGGCTTTCTGGTTAATAGACCCTTACCCTAGGCGTAACTCAAACCTTAACCCTAGGAAGGAAAATCAGCCTATGGTTCGGGATGGTCTCATGGAAATATCAGTGGTGGCAGCCAAGTTGCGTCACTTTTGCGCTCCCCTTGGGATGCCTTTTGCAGCTGCAGTGTGCCTGGAGCCCAGGGCTTCCTGGTTTTAAAAGTCCTAGGCCTAAGCCTAACAGTAACCCTAGGAAGGTAAATCAGCCGGGTATTAGGGTTCTTCCTAAGGGAAAAGCCGTGAAAGCAGCCATGTTGTGGCACTTCTGCACTCCCTTTGGGATGCCTTTGGCAGATGAAGTAAGCCTGGAACTCAGGGCTTCCTGGTTAAAGAAATCCAAGCCCTAGGCTGAACCCTAACCCTAACCCTAGGCAGATAAATCAGCCTAGGTATAGGGATGGTGCCAAGGAAAAAGCTGTGAAAGCTGCCATGTTGTTGCACTTTTGTACTCCCCTTGGGATGCCTTGAACAGCTGCAGTGTGCCTGGAGCTAAGGGCTTCCTAGTTTCAAAAATCCTAGCCCTAGGCCTAAGCCTAACAGTAACCCTGGGAAAGTAAATCAGCCTGATGTTAGGCTTCTTGCCAAGGAAAAAGCCGTGAGAGCAGCCATGTTGTGGCACTTCTGCACTCCCTTTGGGATGCCTTTGGCAGATGAAGTAAGCCTGGAACTCAGGGCTTCCTGGTTAAAGAAATCCAAGCCCTAGGCTGAACCCTAACCCTAACCCTAGGCAGATAAATCAGCCTAGGTATAGGGATGGTGCCAATGAAAAAGCTGTGAAAGCTGCCATGTTGCACTTTTGTACTCCCCTTGGGATGCCTTGAACAGCTGCAGTGTGCCTGGAGCTAAGGGCTTCCTAGTTTCAAAAATCCTAGCCCTAGGCCTAAGCCTAACAGTAAGCCTGGGAAAGTAAATCAGCCGGATGTTAGGCTTCTTGCCAAGGAAAAAGCCGTGAAAGCAGCCATGTTGTGGCACTTTTGCACTCCCTTTTGGATGCCTTTCACAGCTCCAGTGTGCCTGGAACTCAGGGCTTCCTGCTTTTAAAAATCCTAGCCCTAGGCCGAACCCCAACCCTAAGACGAGAAAGGCAAATCAGCCAGGAATTAGGCATGTCCCCAAGGAAAAAGCTGTGGAGGCAGGCATGTTGTGGTACTTTTGCGCTCTTCTTGGCTAGTTCTTCGCAGCTGCTGTGTTCTTGGAACTCAGGGCTTTCTGGTTAATAGACCCTTACCCTAGGCGTAACTCAAACCTTAACCCTAGGAAGGAAAATCAGCCTATGGTTCGGGATGGTCTCATGGAAATATCAGTGGTGGCAGCCAAGTTGCGTCACTTTTGCGCTCCCCTTGGGATGCCTTTTGCAGCTGCAGTGTGCCTGGAGCCCAGGGCTTCCTGGTTTTAAAAGTCCTAGGCCTAAGCCTAACAGTAACCCTAGGAAGGTAAATCAGCCGGGTATTAGGGTTCTTCCTAAGGGAAAAGCCGTGAAAGCAGCCATGTTGTGGCACTTCTGCACTCCCTTTGGGATGCCTTTGGCAGATGAAGTAAGCCTGGAACTCAGGGCTTCCTGGTTAAAGAAATCCAAGCCCTAGGCTGAACCCTAACCCTAACCCTAGGCAGATAAATCAGCCTAGGTATAGGGATGGTGCCAAGGAAAAAGCTGTGAAAGCTGCCATGTTGTTGCACTTTTGTACTCCCCTTGGGATGCCTTGAACAGCTGCAGTGTGCCTGGAGCTAAGGGCTTCCTAGTTTCAAAAATCCTAGCCCTAGGCCTAAGCCTAACAGTAACCCTGGGAAGGTAAATCAGCCTGGTGTTAGGCGTCTTGCCAAGGAAAAAGCCGTGAAAGCAGCCATGTTGTGGCACTTTTGCACTCCCTTTTGGATGCCTTTCACAGCTCCAGTGTGCCTGGAACTCAGGGCTTCCTGCTTTTAAAAATCCTAGCCCTAGGCCGAACCCCAACCCTAAGACGAGAAAGGCAAATCAGCCAGGAATTAGGCATGTCCCCAAGGAAAAAGCTGTGGAGGCAGGCATGTTGTGGTACTTTTGCGCTCTTCTTGGCTAGTCCTTCGCAGCTGCTGTGTTCTTGGAACTCAGGGCTTTCTGGTTAATAGAACCCTTACCCTAGGCGTAACTCAAACCTTAACCCTAGGAAGGAAAATCAGCCTATGGTTCGGGATGGTCTCATGGAAATATCAGTGGTGGCAGCCAAGTTGCGTCACTTTTGCGCTCCCCTTGGGATGCCTTTTGCAGCTGCAGTGTGCCTGGAGCCCAGGGCTTCCTGGTTTTAAAAGTCCTAGGCCTAAGCCTAACAGTAACCCTAGGAAGGTAAATCAGCCGGGTATTAGGGTTCTTCCTAAGGGAAAAGCCGTGAAAGCAGCCATGTTGTGGCACTTCTGCACTCCCTTTGGGATGCCTTTGGCAGATGAAGTAAGCCTGGAACTCAGGGCTTCCTGGTTAAAGAAATCCAAGCCCTAGGCTGAACCCTAACCCTAACCCTAGGCAGATAAATCAGCCTAGGTATAGGGATGGTGCCAAGGAAAAAGCTGTGAAAGCTGCCATGTTGTTGCACTTTTGTACTCCCCTTGGGATGCCTTGAACAGCTGCAGTGTGCCTGGAGCCCAGGGCTTCCTAGTTTCAAAAATCCTAGCCCTAGGCCTAAGCCTAACAGTAACCCTGGGAAGGTAAGTCAGCCTGGTGTTAGGCGTCTTGCCAAGGAAAAAGCCGTGAAAGCAGCCATGTTGTGGCACTTTTGCACTCCCTTTTGGATGCCTTTCACAGCTCCAGTGTGCCTGGAACTCAGGGCTTCCTGCTTTTAATAATCCTAGCCCTAGGCCGAACTCCAACCCTAAGACGAGAAAGGCAAATCAGCCAGGAATTAGGCATGTCCCCAAGGAAAAAGCTGTGGAGGCAGGCATGTTGTGGTACTTTTGCGCTCTTCTTGGCTAGTTCTTCGCAGCTGCTGTGTTCTTGGAACTCAGGGCTTTCTGGTTAATAGACCCTTACCCTAGGCGTAACTCAAACCTTAACCCTAGGAAGGAAAATCAGCCTATGGTTCGGGATGGTCTCATGGAAATATCAGTGGTGGCAGCCAAGTTGCGTCACTTTTGCGCTCCCCTTGGGATGCCTTTTGCAGCTGCAGTGTGCCTGGAGCCCAGGGCTTCCTGGTTTTAAAAGTCCTAGGCCTAAGCCTAACAGTAACCCTAGGAAGGTAAATCAGCCGGGTATTAGGGTTCTTCCTAAGGGAAAAGCCGTGAAAGCAGCCATGTTGTGGCACTTCTGCACTCCCTTTGGGATGCCTTTGGCAGATGAAGTAAGCCTGGAACTCAGGGCTTCCTGGTTAAAGAAATCCAAGCCCTAGGCTGAACCCTAACCCTAACCCTAGGCAGATAAATCAGCCTAGGTATAGGGATGGTGCCAAGGAAAAAGCTGTGAAAGCTGCCATGTTGTTGCACTTTTGTACTCCCCTTGGGATGCCTTGAACAGCTGCAGTGTGCCTGGAGCTAAGGGCTTCCTAGTTTCAAAAATCCTAGCCCTAGGCCTAAGCCTAACAGTAACCCTGGGAAAGTAAATCAGCCTGATGTTAGGCTTCTTGCCAAGGAAAAAGCCGTGAGAGCAGCCATGTTGTGGCACTTCTGCACTCCCTTTGGGATGCCTTTGGCAGATGAAGTAAGCCTGGAACTCAGGGCTTCCTGGTTAAAGAAATCCAAGCCCTAGGCTGAACCCTAACCCTAACCCTAGGCAGATAAATCAGCCTAGGTATAGGGATGGTGCCAAGGAAAAAGCTGTGAAAGCTGCCATGTTGTTGCACTTTTGTACTCCCCTTGGGATGCCTTGAACAGCTGCAGTGTGCTTGGAGCTAAGGGCTTCCTAGTTTCAAAAATCCTAGCCCTAGGCCTAAGCCTAACAGTAACCCTGGGAAAGTAAATCAGCCTGGTGTTAGGCTTCTTGCCAAGGAAAAAGCCGTGAAAGCAGCCATGTTGTGGCACTTTTGCACTCCCTTTTGGATGCCTTTCACAGCTCCAGTGTGCCTGGAACTCAGGGCTTCCTGCTTTTAAAAATCCTAGCCCTAGGCCGAACCCCAACCCTAAGACGAGAAAGGCAAATCAGCCAGGAATTAGGCATGTCCCCAAGGAAAAAGCTGTGGAGGCAGGCATGTTGTGGTACTTTTGCGCTCTTCTTGGCTAGTCCTTCGCAGCTGCTGTGTTCTTGGAACTCAGGGCTTTCTGGTTAATAGAACCCTTAACCTAGGCGTAACTCAAACCTTAACCCTAGGAAGGAAAATCAACCTATGGTTCGGGATGGTCTCATGGAAATATCAGTGGTGGCAGCCAAGTTGCGTCACTTTTGCGCTCCCCTTGGGATGCCTTTTGCAGCTGCAGTGTGCCTGGAGCCCAGGGCTTCCTGGTTTTAAAAGTCCTAGGCCTAAGCCTAACAGTAACCCTAGGAAGGTAAATCAGCCGGGTATTAGGGTTCTTCCTAAGGGAAAAGCCGTGAAAGCAGCCATGTTGTGGCACTTCTGCACTCCCTTTGGGATGCCTTTGGCAGATGAAGTAAGCCTGGAACTCAGGGCTTCCTGGTTAAAGAAATCCAAGCCCTAGGCTGAACCCTAACCCTAACCCTAGGCAGATAAATCAGCCTAGGTATAGGGATGGTGCCAAGGAAAAAGCTGTGAAAGCTGCCATGTTGTTGCACTTTTGTACTCCCCTTGGGATGCCTTGAACAGCTGCAGTGTGCCTGGAGCTAAGGGCTTCCTAGTTTCAAAAATCCTAGCCCTAGGCCTAAGCCTAACAGTAACCCTGGGAAGGTAAATCAGCCTGGTGTTAGGCGTCTTGCCAAGGAAAAAGCCGTGAAAGCAGCCATGTTGTGGCACTTTTGCACTCCCTTTTGGATGCCTTTCACAGCTCCAGTGTGCCTGGAACTCAGGGCTTCCTGCTTTTAAAAATCCTAGCCCTAGGCCGAACCCCAACCCTAAGACGAGAAAGGCAAATCAGCCAGGAATTAGGCATGTCCCCAAGGAAAAAGCTGTGGAGGCAGGCATGTTGTGGTACTTTTGCGCTCTTCTTGGCTAGTCCTTCGCAGCTGCTGTGTTCTTGGAACTCAGGGCTTTCTGGTTAATAGAACCCTTACCCTAGGCGTAACTCAAACCTTAACCCTAGGAAGGAAAATCAGCCTATGGTTCGGGATGGTCTCATGGAAATATCAGTGGTGGCAGCCAAGTTGCGTCACTTTTGCGCTCCCCTTGGGATGCCTTTTGCAGCTGCAGTGTGCCTGGAGCCCAGGGCTTCCTGGTTTTAAAAGTCCTAGGCCTAAGCCTAAGAGTAACCCTAGGAAGGTAAATCAGCCGGGTATTAGGGTTCTTCCTAAGGGAAAAGCCGTGAAAGCAGCCATGTTGTGGCACTTCTGCACTCCCTTTGGGATGCCTTTGGCAGATGAAGTAAGCCTGGAACTCAGGGCTTCCTGGTTAAAGAAATCCAAGCCCTAGGCTGAACCCTAACCCTAACCCTAGGCAGATAAATCAGCCTAGGTATAGGGATGGTGCCAAGGAAAAAGCTGTGAAAGCTGCCATGTTGTTGCACTTTTGTACTCCCCTTGGGATGCCTTGAACAGCTGCAGTGTGCCTGGAGCCCAGGGCTTCCTAGTTTCAAAAATCCTAGCCCTAGGCCTAAGCCTAACAGTAACCCTGGGAAGGTAAGTCAGCCTGGTGTTAGGCGTCTTGCCAAGGAAAAAGCCGTGAAAGCAGCCATGTTGTGGCACTTTTGCACTCCCTTTCAGATGCCTTTCACAGCTCCAGTGTGCCTGGAACTCAGGGCTTCCTGCTTTTAAAAATCCTAGCCCTAGGCCGAACCCCAACCCTAAGACGAGAAAGGCAAATCAGCCAGGAATTAGGCATGTCCCCAAGGAAAAAGCTGTGGAGGCAGGCATGTTGTGGTACTTTTGCGCTCTTCTTGGCTAGTCCTTCGCAGCTGCTGTGTTCTTGGAACTCAGGGCTTTCTGGTTAATAGAACCCTTACCCTAGGCGTAACTCAAACCTTAACCCTAGGAAGGAAAATCAGCCTATGGTTCGGGATGGTCTCATGGAAATATCAGTGGTGGCAGCCAAGTTGCGTCACTTTTGCGCTCCCCTTGGGATGCCTTTTGCAGCTGCAGTGTGCCTGGAGCCCAGGGCTTCCTGGTTTTAAAAGTCCTAGGCCTAAGCCTAACAGTAACACTAGGAAGGTAAATCAGCCGGGTATTAGGGTTCTTCCTAAGGGAAAAGCCGTGAAAGCAGCCATGTTGTGGCACTTCTGCACTCCCTTTGGGATGCCTTTGGCAGATGAAGTAAGCCTGGAACTCAGGGCTTCCTGGTTAAAGAAATCCAAGCCCTAGGCTGAACCCTAACCCTAACCCTAGGCAGATAAATCCGCCTAGGTATAGGGATGGTGCCAAGGAAAAAGCTGTGAAAGCTGCCATGTTGTTGCACTTTTGTACTCCCCTTGGGATGCCTTGAACAGCTGCAGTGTGCCTGGAGCTAAGGGCTTCCTAGTTTCAAAAATCCTAGCCCTAGGCCTAAGCCTAACAGTAACCCTGGGAAAGTAAATCAGCCTGATGTTAGGCTTCTTGCCAAGGAAAAAGCCGTGAGAGCAGCCATGTTGTGGCACTTCTGCACTCCCTTTGGGATGCCTTTGGCAGATGAAGTAAGCCTGGAACTCAGGGCTTCCTGGTTAAAGAAATCCAAGCCCTAGGCTGAACCCTAACCCTAACCCTAGGCAGATAAATCAGCCTAGGTATAGGGATGGTGCCAAGGAAAAAGCTGTGAAAGCTGCCATGTTGTTGCACTTTTGTACTCCCCTTGGGATGCCTTGAACAGCTGCAGTGTGCCTGGAGCCCAGGGCTTCCTAGTTTCAAAAATCCTAGCCCTAGGCCTAAGCCTAACAGTAACCCTGGGAAAGTAAATCAGCCTGGTGTTAGGCTTCTTGCCAAGGAAAAAGCCGTGAAAGCAGCCATGTTGTGGCACTTTTGCACTCCCTTTTGGATGCCTTTCACAGCTCCAGTGTGCCTGGAACTCAGGGCTTCCTGCTTTTAAAAATCCTAGCCCTAGGCCGAACCCCAACCCTAAGACGAGAAAGGCAAATCAGCCAGGAATTAGGCATGTCCCCAAGGAAAAAGCTGTGGAGGCAGGCATGTTGTGGTACTTTTGCGCTCTTCTTGGCTAGTCCTTCGCAGCTGCTGTGTTCTTGGAACTCAGGGCTTTCTGGTTAATAGACCCTTACCCTAGGCGTAACTCAAACCTTAACCCTAGGAAGGAAAATCAGCCTATGGTTCGGGATGGTCTCATGGAAATATCAGTGGTGGCAGCCAAGTTGCGTCACTTTTGCGCTCCCCTTGGGATGCCTTTTGCAGCTGCAGTGTGCCTGGAGCCCAGGGCTTCCTGGTTTTAAAAGTCCTAGGCCTAAGCCTAACAGTAACCCTAGGAAGGTAAATCAGCCGGGTATTAGGGTTCTTCCTAAGGGAAAAGCCGTGAAAGCAGCCATGTTGTGGCACTTCTGCACTCCCTTTGGGATGCCTTTGGCAGATGAAGTAAGCCTGGAACTCAGGGCTTCCTGGTTAAAGAAATCCAAGCCCTAGGCTGAACCCTAACCCTAACCCTAGGCAGATAAATCAGCCTAGGTATAGGGATGGTGCCAAGGAAAAAGCTGTGAAAGCTGCCATGTTGTTGCACTTTTGTACTCCCCTTGGGATGCCTTGAACAGCTGCAGTGTGCCTGGAGCTAAGGGCTTCCTAGTTTTAAAAATCCTAGCCCTAGGCCTAAGCCTAACAGTAACCCTGGGAAGGTAAGTCAGCCTGGTGTTAGGCGTCTTGCCAAGGAAAAAGCCGTGAAAGCAGCCATGTTGTGGCACTTTTGCACTCCCTTTTGGATGCCTTTCACAGCTCCAGTGTGCCTGGAACTCAGGGCTTCCTGCTTTTAAAAATCCTAGCCCTAGGCCGAACCCCAACCCTAAGACGAGAAAGGCAAATCAGCCAGGAATTAGGCATGTCCCCAAGGAAAAAGCTTTGGAGGCAGGCATGTTGTGGTACTTTTGCGCTCTTCTTGGCTAGTCCTTCGCAGCTGCTGTGTTCTTGGAACTCAGGGCTTTCTGGTTAATAGAACCCTTACCCTAGGCGTAACTCAAACCTTAACCCTAGGAAGGAAAATCAGCCTATGGTTCGGGATGGTCTCATGGAAATATCAGTGGTGGCAGCCAAGTTGCGTCACTTTTGCGCTCCCCTTGGGATGCCTTTTGCAGCTGCAGTGTGCCTGGAGCCCAGGGCTTCCTGGTTTTAAAAGTCCTAGGCCTAAGCCTAACAGTAACCCTAGAAAGGTAAATCAGCCGGGTATTAGGGTTCTTCCTAAGGGAAAAGCCGTGAAAGCAGCCATGTTGTGGCACTTCTGCACTCCCTTTGGGATGCCTTTGGCAGATGAAGTAAGCCTGGAACTCAGGGCTTCCTGGTTAAAAAAATTCAAGCCCTAGGCTGAACCCTAACCCTAACCCTAGGCAGATAAACCAGCCTAGGTATAGGGATGGTGCCAAGGAAAAAGCTGTGAAAGCTGCCATGTTGTTGCACTTTTGTACTCCCCTTGGGATGCCTTGAACAGCTGCAGTGTGCCTGGAGCTAAGGGCTTCCTAGTTTCAAAAATCCTAGCCCTAGGCCTAAGCCTAACAGTAACCCTGGGAAAGTAAATCAGCCTGATGTTAGGCTTCTTGCCAAGGAAAAAGCCGTGAGAGCAGCAATGTTGTGGCACTTCTGCACTCCCTTTGGGATGCCTTTGGCAGATGAAGTAAGCCTGGAACTCAGGGCTTCCTGGTTAAAGAAATCCAAGCCCTAGGCTGAACCCTAACCCTAACCCTAGGCAGATAAATCAGCCTAGGTATAGGGATGGTGCCAAGGAAAAAGCTGTGAAAGCTGCCATGTTGTTGCACTTTTGTACTCCCCTTGGGATGCCTTGAACAGCTGCAGTGTGCTTGGAGCTAAGGGCTTCCTAGTTTCAAAAATCCTAGCCCTAGGCCTAAGCCTAACAGTAACCCTGGGAAAGTAAATCAGCCTGGTGTTAGGCTTCTTGCCAAGGAAAAAGCCGTGAAAGCAGCCATGTTGTGGCACTTTTGCACTCCCTTTTGGATGCCTTTCACAGCTCCAGTGTGCCTGGAACTCAGGGCTTCCTGCTTTTAAAAATCCTAGCCCTAGGCCGAACCCCAACCCTAAGACGAGAAAGGCAAATCAGCCAGGAATTAGGCATGTCCCCAAGGAAAAAGCTGTGGAGGCAGGCATGTTGTGGTACTTTTGCGCTCTTCTTGGCTAGTCCTTCGCAGTTGCTGTGTTCTTGGAACTCAGGGCTTTCTGGTTAATAGAACCCTTACCCTAGGCGTAACTCAAACCTTAACCCTAGGAAGGAAAATCAGCCTATGGTTCGGGATGGTCTCATGGAAATATCAGTGGTGGCAGCCAAGTTGCGTCACTTTTGCGCTCCCCTTGGGATGCCTTTCGCAGCTGCAGTGTGCCTGGAGCCCAGGGCTTCCTGGTTTTAAAAGTCCTAGGCCTAAGCCTAACAGTAACCCTAGGAAGGTAAATCAGCCGGGTATTAGGGTTCTTCCTAAGGGAAAAGCCGTGAAAGCAGCCATGTTGTGGCACTTCTGCACTCCCTTTGGGATGCCTTTGGCAGATGAAGTAAGCCTGGAACTCAGGGCTTCCTGGTTAAAGAAATCCAAGCCCTAGGCTGAACCCTAACCCTAACCCTAGGCAGATAAATCAGCCTAGGTATAGGGATGGTGCCAAGGAAAAAGCTGTGAAAGCTGCCATGTTGTTGCACTTTTGTACTCCCCTTGGGATGCCTTGAACAGCTGCAGTGTGCCTGGAGCTAAGGGCTTCCTAGTTTAAAAAATCCTAGCCCTAGGCCTAAGCCTAACAGTAACCCTGGGAAGGTAAATCAGCCTGGTGTTAGGCGTCTTGCCAAGGAAAAAGCCGTGAAAGCAGCCATGTTGTGGCACTTTTGCACTCCCTTTTGGATGCCTTTCACAGCTCCAGTGTGCCTGGAACTCAGGGCTTCCTGCTTTTAAAAATCCTAGCCCTAGGCCGAACCCCAACCCTAAGACGAGAAAGGCAAATCAGCCAGGAATTAGGCATGTCCCCAAGGAAAAAGCTGTGGAGGCAGGCATGTTGTGGTACTTTTGCGCTCTTCTTGGCTAGTCCTTCGCAGCTGCTGTGTTCTTGGAACTCAGGGCTTTCTGGTTAATAGAACCCTTACCCTAGGCGTAACTCAAACCTTAACCCTAGGAAGGAAAATCAGCCTATGGTTCGGGATGGTCTCATGGAAATATCAGTGGTGGCAGCCAAGTTGCGTCACTTTTGCGCTCCCCTTGGGATGCCTTTTGCAGCTGCAGTGTGCCTGGAGCCCAGGGCTTCCTGCTTTTAAAAATCCTAGCCCTAGGCCGAACCCCAACCCTAAGACGAGAAAGGCAAATCAGCCAGGAATTAGGCATGTCCCCAAGGAAAAAGCTGTGGAGGCAGGCATGTTGTGGTACTTTTGCGCTCTTCTTGGCTAGTCCTTCGCAGCTGCTGTGTTCTTGGAACTCAGGGCTTTCTGGTTAATAGAACCCTTACCCTAGGCGTAACTCAAACCTTAACCCTAGGAAGGAAAATCAGCCTATGGTTCGGGATGGTCTCATGGAAATATCAGTGGTGGCAGCCAAGTTGCGTCACTTTTGCGCTCCCCTTGGGATGCCTTTTGCAGCTGCAGTGTGCCTGGAGCCCAGGGCTTCCTGGTTTTAAAAGTCCTAGGCCTAAGCCTAACAGTAACCCTAGGAAGGTAAATCAGCCGGGTATTAGGGTTCTTCCTAAGGGAAAAGCCGTGAAAGCAGCCATGTTGTGGCACTTCTGCACTCCCTTTGGGATGCCTTTGGCAGATGAAGTAAGCCTGGAACTCAGGGCTTCCTGGTTAAAGAAATCCAAGCCCTAGGCTGAACCCTAACCCTAACCCTAGGCAGATAAATCAGCCTAGGTATAGGGATGGTGCCAAGGAAAAAGCTGTGAAAGCTGCCATGTTGTTGCACTTTTGTACTCCCCTTGGGATGCCTTGAACAGCTGCAGTGTGCCTGGAGCTAAGGGCTTCCTAGTTTCAAAAATCCTAGCCCTAGGCCTAAGCCTAACAGTAACCCTGGGAAAGTAAATCAGCCTGATGTTAGGCTTCTTGCCAAGGAAAAAGCCGTGAGAGCAGCCATGTTGTGGCACTTCTGCACTCCCTTTGGGATGCCTTTGGCAGATGAAGTAAGCCTGGAACTCAGGGCTTCCTGGTTAAAGAAATCCAAGCCCTAGGCTGAACCCTAACCCTAACCCTAGGCAGATAAATCAGCCTAGGTATAGGGATGGTGCCAAGGAAAAAGCTGTGAAAGCTGCCATGTTGTTGCACTTTTGTACTCCCCTTGGGATGCCTTGAACAGCTGCAGTGTGCCTGGAGCTAAGGGCTTCCTAGTTTCAAAAATCCTAGCCCTAGGCCTAAGCCTAACAGTAACCCTGGGAAAGTAAATCAGCCTGGTGTTAGGCTTCTTGCCAAGGAAAAAGCCGTGAAAGCAGCCATGTTGTGGCACTTTTGCACTCCCTTTTGGATGCCTTTCACAGCTCCAGTGTGCCTGGAACTCAGGGCTTCCTGCTTTTAAAAATCCTAGCCCTAGGCCGAACCCCAACCCTAAGACGAGAAAGGCAAATCAGCCAGGAATTAGGCATGTCCCCAAGGAAAAAGCTGTGGAGGCAGGCATGTTGTGCTACTTTTGCGCTCTTCTTGGCTAGTCCTTCGCAGCTGCTGTGTTCTTGGAACTCAGGGCTTTCTGGTTAATAGAACCCTTAACCTAGGCGTAACTCAAACCTTAACCCTAGGAAGGAAAATCAACCTATGGTTCGGGATGGTCTCATGGAAATATCAGTGGTGGCAGCCAAGTTGCGTCACTTTTGCGCTCCCCTTGGGATGCCTTTTGCAGCTGCAGTGTGCCTGGAGCCCAGGGCTTCCTGGTTTTAAAAGTCCTAGGCCTAAGCCTAACAGTAACCCTAGGAAGGTAAATCAGCCGGGTATTAGGGTTCTTCCTAAGGGAAAAGCCGTGAAAGCAGCCATGTTGTGGCACTTCTGCACTCCCTTTGGGATGCCTTTGGCAGATGAAGTAAGCCTGGAACTCAGGGCTTCCTGGTTAAAGAAATCCAAGCCCTAGGCTGAACCCTAACCCTAACCCTAGGCAGATAAATCAGCCTAGGTATAGGGATGGTGCCAAGGAAAAAGCTGTGAAAGCTGCCATGTTGTTGCACTTTTGTACTCCCCTTGGGATGCCTTGAACAGCTGCAGTGTGCCTGGAGCTAAGGGCTTCCTAGTTTAAAAAATCCTAGCCCTAGGCCTAAGCCTAACAGTAACCCTGGGAAGGTAAATCAGCCTGGTGTTAGGCGTCTTGCCAAGGAAAAAGCCGTGAAAGCAGCCATGTTGTGGCACTTTTGCACTCCCTTTTGGATGCCTTTCACAGCTCCAGTGTGCCTGGAACTCAGGGCTTCCTGCTTTTAAAAATCCTAGCCCTAGGCCGAACCCCAACCCTAAGACGAGAAAGGCAAATCAGCCAGGAATTAGGCATGTCCCCAAGGAAAAAGCTGTGGAGGCAGGCATGTTGTGGTACTTTTGCGCTCTTCTTGGCTAGTCCTTCGCAGCTGCTGTGTTCTTGGAACTCAGGGCTTTCTGGTTAATAGAACCCTTACCCTAGGCGTAACTCAAACCTTAACCCTAGGAAGGAAAATCAGCCTATGGTTCGGGATGGTCTCATGGAAATATCAGTGGTGGCAGCCAAGTTGCGTCACTTTTGCGCTCCCCTTGGGATGCCTTTTGCAGCTGCAGTGTGCCTGGAGCCCAGGGCTTCCTGGTTTTAAAAGTCCTAGGCCTAAGCCTAACAGTAACCCTAGGAAGGTAAATCAGCCGGGTATTAGGGTTCTTCCTAAGGGAAAAGCCGTGAAAGCAGCCATGTTGTGGCACTTCTGCACTCCCTTTGGGATGCCTTTGGCAGATGAAGTAAGCCTGGAACTCAGGGCTTCCTGGTTAAAGAAATCCAAGCCCTAGGCTGAACCCTAACCCTAACCCTAGGCAGATAAATCAGCCTAGGTATAGGGATGGTGCCAAGGAAAAAGCTGTGAAAGCTGCCATGTTGTTGCACTTTTGTACTCCCCTTGGGATGCCTTGAACAGCTGCAGTGTGCCTGGAGCCCAGGGCTTCCTAGTTTCAAAAATCCTAGCCCTAGGCCTAAGCCTAACAGTAACCCTGGGAAGGTAAGTCAGCCTGGTGTTAGGCGTCTTGCCAAGGAAAAGGCCGTGAAAGCAGCCATGTTGTGGCACTTTTGCACTCCCTTTTGGATGCCTTTCACAGCTCCAGTGTGCCTGGAACTCAGGGCTTCCTGCTTTTAAAAATCCTAGCCCTAGGCCGAACCCCAACCCTAAGACGAGAAAGGCAAATCAGCCAGGAATTAGGCATGTCCCCAAGGAAAAAGCTGTGGAGGCAGGCATGTTGTGGTACTTTTGCGCTCTTCTTGGCTAGTCCTTCGCAGCTGCTGTGTTCTTGGAACTCAGGGCTTTCTGGTTAATAGAACCCTTACCCTAGGCGTAACTCAAACCTTAACCCTAGGAAGGAAAATCAGCCTATGGTTCGGGATGGTCTCATGGAAATATCAGTGGTGGCAGCCAAGTTGCGTCACTTTTGCGCTCCCCTTGGGATGCCTTTTGCAGCTGCAGTGTGCCTGGAGCCCAGGGCTTCCTGGTTTTAAAAGTCCTAGGCCTAAGCCTAACAGTAACCCTAGAAAGGTAAATCAGCCGGGTATTAGGGTTCTTCCTAAGGGAAAAGCCGTGAAAGCAGCCATGTTGTGGCACTTCTGCACTCCCTTTGGGATGCCTTTGGCAGATGAAGTAAGCCTGGAACTCAGGGCTTCCTGGTTAAAGAAATCCAAGCCCTAGGCTGAACCCTAACCCTAACCCTAGGCAGATAAATCCGCCTAGGTATAGGGATGGTGCCAAGGAAAAAGCTGTGAAAGCTGCCATGTTGTTGCACTTTTGTACTCCCCTTGGGATGCCTTGAACAGCTGCAGTGTGCCTGGAGCTAAGGGCTTCCTAGTTTCAAAAATCCTAGCCCTAGGCCTAAGCCTAACAGTAACCCTGGGAAAGTAAATCAGCCTGATGTTAGGCTTCTTGCCAAGGAAAAAGCCGTGAGAGCAGCCATGTTGTGGCACTTCTGCACTCCCTTTGGGATGCCTTTGGCAGATGAAGTAAGCCTGGAACTCAGGGCTTCCTGGTTAAAGAAATCCAAGCCCTAGGCTGAACCCTAACCCTAACCCTAGGCAGATAAATCAGCCTAGGTATAGGGATGGTGCCAAGGAAAAAGCTGTGAAAGCTGCCATGTTGTTGCACTTTTGTACTCCCCTTGGGATGCCTTGAACAGCTGCAGTGTGCCTGGAGCCCAGGGCTTCCTAGTTTCAAAAATCCTAGCCCTAGGCCTAAGCCTAACAGTAACCCTGGGAAAGTAAATCAGCCTGGTGTTAGGCTTCTTGCCAAGGAAAAAGCCGTGAAAGCAGCCATGTTGTGGCACTTTTGCACTCCCTTTTGGATGCCTTTCACAGCTCCAGTGTGCCTGGAACTCAGGGCTTCCTGCTTTTAAAAATCCTAGCCCTAGGCCGAACCCCAACCCTAAGACGAGAAAGGCAAATCAGCCAGGAATTAGGCATGTCCCCAAGGAAAAAGCTGTGGAGGCAGGCATGTTGTGGTACTTTTGCGCTCTTCTTGGCTAGTCCTTCGCAGCTGCTGTGTTCTTGGAACTCAGGGCTTTCTGGTTAATAGACCCTTACCCTAGGCGTAACTCAAACCTTAACCCTAGGAAGGAAAATCAGCCTATGGTTCGGGATGGTCTCATGGAAATATCAGTGGTGGCAGCCAAGTTGCGTCACTTTTGCGCTCCCCTTGGGATGCCTTTCGCAGCTGCAGTGTGCCTGGAGCCCAGGGCTTCCTGGTTTTAAAAGTCCTAGGCCTAAGCCTAACAGTAACCCTAGGAAGGTAAATCAGCCGGGTATTAGGGTTCTTCCTAAGGGAAAAGCCGTGAAAGCAGCCATGTTGTGGCACTTCTGCACTCCCTTTGGGATGCCTTTGGCAGATGAAGTAAGCCTGGAACTCAGGGCTTCCTGGTTAAAGAAATCCAAGCCCTAGGCTGAACCCTAACCCTAACCCTAGGCAGATAAATCAGCCTAGGTATAGGGATGGTGCCAAGGAAAAAGCTGTGAAAGCTGCCATGTTGTTGCACTTTTGTACTCCCCTTGGGATGCCTTGAACAGCTGCAGTGTGCCTGGAGCTAAGGGCCTCCTAGTTTCAAAAATCCTAGCCCTAGGCCTAAGCCTAACAGTAACCCTGGGAAAGTAAATCAGCCTGATGTTAGGTTTCTTGCCAAGGAAAAAGCCGTGAAAGCAGCCATGTTGTGGCACTTTTGCACTCCCTTTTGGATGCCTTTCACAGCTCCAGTGTGCCTGGAACTCAGGGCTTCCTGCTTTTAAAAATCCTAGCCCTAGGCCGAACCCCAACCCTAAGACGAGAAAGGCAAATCAGCCAGGAATTAGGCATGTCCCCAAGGAAAAAGCTGTGGAGGCAGGCATGTTGTGGTACTTTTGCGCTCTTCTTGGCTAGTCCTTCGCAGCTGCTGTGTTCTTGGAACTCAGGGCTTTCTGGTTAATAGAACCCTTACCCTAGGCGTAACTCAAACCTTAACCCTAGGAAGGAAAATCAGCCTATGGTTCGGGATGGTCTCATGGAAATATCAGTGGTGGCAGCCAAGTTGCGTCACTTTTGCGCTCCCCTTGGGATGCCTTTTGCAGCTGCAGTGTGCCTGGAGCCCAGGGCTTCCTGGTTTTAAAAGTCCTAGGCCTAAGCCTAACAGTAACACTAGGAAGGTAAATCAGCCGGGTATTAGGGTTCTTCCTAAGGGAAAAGCCGTGAAAGCAGCCATGTTGTGGCACTTCTGCACTCCCTTTGGGATGCCTTTGGCAGATGAAGTAAGCCTGGAACTCAGGGCTTCCTGGTTAAAGAAATCCAAGCCCTAGGCTGAACCCTAACCCTAACCCTAGGCAGATAAATCAGCCTAGGTATAGGGATGGTGCCAAGGAAAAAGCTGTGAAAGCTGCCATGTTGTTGCACTTTTGTACTCCCCTTGGGATGCCTTGAACAGCTGCAGTGTGCCTGGAGCTAAGGGCTTCCTAGTTTTAAAAATCCTAGCCCTAGGCCTAAGCCTAACAGTAACCCTGGGAAGGTAAGTCAGCCTGGTGTTAGGCGTCTTGCCAAGGAAAAAGCCGTGAAAGCAGCCATGTTGTGGCACTTTTGCACTCCCTTTTGGATGCCTTTCACAGCTCCAGTGTGCCTGGAACTCAGGGCTTCCTGCTTTTAAAAATCCTAGCCCTAGGCCGAACCCCAACCCTAAGACGAGAAAGGCAAATCAGCCAGGAATTAGGCATGTCCCCAAGGAAAAAGCTGTGGAGGCAGGCATGTTGTGGTACTTTTGCGCTCTTCTTGGCTAGTCCTTCGCAGCTGCTGTGTTCTTGGAACTCAGGGCTTTCTGGTTAATAGAACCCTTACCCTAGGCGTAACTCAAACCTTAACCCTAGGAAGGAAAATCAGCCTATGGTTCGGGATGGTCTCATGGAAATATCAGTGGTGGCAGCCAAGTTGCGTCACTTTTGCGCTCCCCTTGGGATGCCTTTTGCAGCTGCAGTGTGCCTGGAGCCCAGGGCTTCCTGGTTTTAAAAGTCCTAGGCCTAAGCCTAACAGTAACCCTAGAAAGGTAAATCAGCCGGGTATTAGGGTTCTTCCTAAGGGAAAAGCCGTGAAAGCAGCCATGTTGTGGCACTTCTGCACTCCCTTTGGGATGCCTTTGGCAGATGAAGTAAGCCTGGAACTCAGGGCTTCCTGGTTAAAAAAATTCAAGCCCTAGGCTGAACCCTAACCCTAACCCTAGGCAGATAAACCAGCCTAGGTATAGGGATGGTGCCAAGGAAAAAGCTGTGAAAGCTGCCATGTTGTTGCACTTTTGTACTCCCCTTGGGATGCCTTGAACAGCTGCAGTGTGCCTGGAGCTAAGGGCTTCCTAGTTTCAAAAATCCTAGCCCTAGGCCTAAGCCTAACAGTAACCCTGGGAAAGTAAATCAGCCTGATGTTAGGCTTCTTGCCAAGGAAAAAGCCGTGAGAGCAGCAATGTTGTGGCACTTCTGCACTCCCTTTGGGATGCCTTTGGCAGATGAAGTAAGCCTGGAACTCAGGGCTTCCTGGTTAAAGAAATCCAAGCCCTAGGCTGAACCCTAACCCTAACCCTAGGCAGATAAATCAGCCTAGGTATAGGGATGGTGCCAAGGAAAAAGCTGTGAAAGCTGCCATGTTGTTGCACTTTTGTACTCCCCTTGGGATGCCTTGAACAGCTGCAGTGTGCTTGGAGCTAAGGGCTTCCTAGTTTCAAAAATCCTAGCCCTAGGCCTAAGCCTAACAGTAACCCTGGGAAAGTAAATCAGCCTGGTGTTAGGCTTCTTGCCAAGGAAAAAGCCGTGAAAGCAGCCATGTTGTGGCACTTTTGCACTCCCTTTTGGATGCCTTTCACAGCTCCAGTGTGCCTGGAACTCAGGGCTTCCTGCTTTTAAAAATCCTAGCCCTAGGCCGAACCCCAACCCTAAGACGAGAAAGGCAAATCAGCCAGGAATTAGGCATGTCCCCAAGGAAAAAGCTGTGGAGGCAGGCATGTTGTGGTACTTTTGCGCTCTTCTTGGCTAGTCCTTCGCAGTTGCTGTGTTCTTGGAACTCAGGGCTTTCTGGTTAATAGAACCCTTACCCTAGGCGTAACTCAAACCTTAACCCTAGGAAGGAAAATCAGCCTATGGTTCGGGATGGTCTCATGGAAATATCAGTGGTGGCAGCCAAGTTGCGTCACTTTTGCGCTCCCCTTGGGATGCCTTTCGCAGCTGCAGTGTGCCTGGAGCCCAGGGCTTCCTGGTTTTAAAAGTCCTAGGCCTAAGCCTAACAGTAACCCTAGGAAGGTAAATCAGCCGGGTATTAGGGTTCTTCCTAAGGGAAAAGCCGTGAAAGCAGCCATGTTGTGGCACTTCTGCACTCCCTTTGGGATGCCTTTGGCAGATGAAGTAAGCCTGGAACTCAGGGCTTCCTGGTTAAAGAAATCCAAGCCCTAGGCTGAACCCTAACCCTAACCCTAGGCAGATAAATCAGCCTAGGTATAGGGATGGTGCCAAGGAAAAAGCTGTGAAAGCTGCCATGTTGTTGCACTTTTGTACTCCCCTTGGGATGCCTTGAACAGCTGCAGTGTGCCTGGAGCTAAGGGCTTCCTAGTTTAAAAAATCCTAGCCCTAGGCCTAAGCCTAACAGTAACCCTGGGAAGGTAAATCAGCCTGGTGTTAGGCGTCTTGCCAAGGAAAAAGCCGTGAAAGCAGCCATGTTGTGGCACTTTTGCACTCCCTTTTGGATGCCTTTCACAGCTCCAGTGTGCCTGGAACTCAGGGCTTCCTGCTTTTAAAAATCCTAGCCCTAGGCCGAACCCCAACCCTAAGACGAGAAAGGCAAATCAGCCAGGAATTAGGCATGTCCCCAAGGAAAAAGCTGTGGAGGCAGGCATGTTGTGGTACTTTTGCGCTCTTCTTGGCTAGTCCTTCGCAGCTGCTGTGTTCTTGGAACTCAGGGCTTTCTGGTTAATAGAACCCTTACCCTAGGCGTAACTCAAACCTTAACCCTAGGAAGGAAAATCAGCCTATGGTTCGGGATGGTCTCATGGAAATATCAGTGGTGGCAGCCAAGTTGCGTCACTTTTGCGCTCCCCTTGGGATGCCTTTTGCAGCTGCAGTGTGCCTGGAGCCCAGGGCTTCCTGGTTTTAAAAGTCCTAGGCCTAAGCCTAACAGTAACCCTAGGAAGGTAAATCAGCCGGGTATTAGGGTTCTTCCTAAGGGAAAAGCCGTGAAAGCAGCCATGTTGTGGCACTTCTGCACTCCCTTTGGGATGCCTTTGGCAGATGAAGTAAGCCTGGAACTCAGGGCTTCCTGGTTAAAGAAATCCAAGCCCTAGGCTGAACCCTAACCCTAACCCTAGGCAGATAAATCAGCCTAGGTATAGGGATGGTGCCAAGGAAAAAGCTGTGAAAGCTGCCATGTTGTTGCACTTTTGTACTCCCCTTGGGATGCCTTGAACAGCTGCAGTGTGCCTGGAGCTAAGGGCTTCCTAGTTTCAAAAATCCTAGCCCTAGGCCTAAGCCTAACAGTAACCCTGGGAAAGTAAATCAGCCTGATGTTAGGCTTCTTGCCAAGGAAAAAGCCGTGAGAGCAGCCATGTTGTGGCACTTCTGCACTCCCTTTGGGATGCCTTTGGCAGATGAAGTAAGCCTGGAACTCAGGGCTTCCTGGTTAAAGAAATCCAAGCCCTAGGCTGAACCCTAACCCTAACCCTAGGCAGATAAATCAGCCTAGGTATAGGGATGGTGCCAAGGAAAAAGCTGTGAAAGCTGCCATGTTGTTGCACTTTTGTACTCCCCTTGGGATGCCTTGAACAGCTGCAGTGTGCCTGGAGCCCAGGGCTTCCTAGTTTCAAAAATCCTAGCCCTAGGCCTAAGCCTAACAGTAACCCTGGGAAAGTAAATCAGCCTGGTGTTAGGCTTCTTGCCAAGGAAAAAGCCGTGAAAGCAGCCATGTTGTGGCACTTTTGCACTCCCTTTTGGATGCCTTTCACAGCTGCAGTGTGCCTGGAACTCAGGGCTTCCTGCTTTTAAAAATCCTAGCCCTAGGCCGAACCCCAACCCTAAGACGAGAAAGGCAAATCAGCCAGGAATTAGGCATGTCCCCAAGGAAAAAGCTGTGGAGGCAGGCATGTTGTGGTACTTTTGCGCTCTTCTTGGCTAGTCCTTCGCAGCTGCTGTGTTCTTGGAACTCAGGGCTTTCTGGTTAATAGACCCTTACCCTAGGCGTAACTCAAACCTTAACCCTAGGAAGGAAAATCAGCCTATGGTTCGGGATGGTCTCATGGAAATATCAGTGGTGGCAGCCAAGTTGCGTCACTTTTGCGCTCCCCTTGGGATGCCTTTTGCAGCTGCAGTGTGCCTGGAGCCCAGGGCTTCCTGGTTTTAAAAGTCCTAGGCCTAAGCCTAACAGTAACCCTAGGAAGGTAAATCAGCCGGGTATTAGGGTTCTTCCTAAGGGAAAAGCCGTGAAAGCAGCCATGTTGTGGCACTTCTGCACTCCCTTTGGGATGCCTTTGGCAGATGAAGTAAGCCTGGAACTCAGGGCTTCCTGGTTAAAGAAATCCAAGCCCTAGGCTGAACCCTAACCCTAACCCTAGGCAGATAAATCAGCCTAGGTATAGGGATGGTGCCAAGGAAAAAGCTGTGAAAGCTGCCATGTTGTTGCACTTTTGTACTCCCCTTGGGATGCCTTGAACAGCTGCAGTGTGCCTGGAGCTAAGGGCCTCCTAGTTTCAAAAATCCTAGCCCTAGGCCTAAGCCTAACAGTAACCCTGGGAAAGTAAATCAGCCTGATGTTAGGTTTCTTGCCAAGGAAAAAGCCGTGAAAGCAGCCATGTTGTGGCACTTTTGCACTCCCTTTTGGATGCCTTTCACAGCTCCAGTGTGCCTGGAACTCAGGGCTTCCTGCTTTTAAAAATCCTAGCCCTAGGCCGAACCCCAACCCTAAGACGAGAAAGGCAAATCAGCCAGGAATTAGGCATGTCCCCAAGGAAAAAGCTGTGGAGGCAGGCATGTTGTGGTACTTTTGCGCTCTTCTTGGCTAGTCCTTCGCAGCTGCTGTGTTCTTGGAACTCAGGGCTTTCTGGTTAATAGAACCCTTACCCTAGGCGTAACTCAAACCTTAACCCTAGGAAGGAAAATCAGCCTATGGTTCGGGATGGTCTCATGGAAATATCAGTGGTGGCAGCCAAGTTGCGTCACTTTTGCGCTCCCCTTGGGATGCCTTTTGCAGCTGCAGTGTGCCTGGAGCCCAGGGCTTCCTGGTTTTAAAAGTCCTAGGCCTAAGCCTAACAGTAACACTAGGAAGGTAAATCAGCCGGGTATTAGGGTTCTTCCTAAGGGAAAAGCCGTGAAAGCAGCCATGTTGTGGCACTTCTGCACTCCCTTTGGGATGCCTTTGGCAGATGAAGTAAGCCTGGAACTCAGGGCTTCCTGGTTAAAGAAATCCAAGCCCTAGGCTGAAGCCTAACCCTAACCCTAGGCAGATAAATCAGCCTAGGTATAGGGATGGTGCCAAGGAAAAAGCTGTGAAAGCTGCCATGTTGTTGCACTTTTGTACTCCCCTTGGGATGCCTTGAACAGCTGCAGTGTGCCTGGAGCTAAGGGCTTCCTAGTTTTAAAAATCCTAGCCCTAGGCCTAAGCCTAACAGTAACCCTGGGAAGGTAAGTCAGCCTGGTGTTAGGCGTCTTGCCAAGGAAAAAGCCGTGAAAGCAGCCATGTTGTGGCACTTTTGCACTCCCTTTTGGATGCCTTTCACAGCTCCAGTGTGCCTGGAACTCAGGGCTTCCTGCTTTTAAAAATCCTAGCCCTAGGCCGAACCCCAACCCTAAGACGAGAAAGGCAAATCAGCCAGGAATTAGGCATGTCCCCAAGGAAAAAGCTGTGGAGGCAGGCATGTTGTGGTACTTTTGCGCTCTTCTTGGCTAGTCCTTCGCAGCTGCTGTGTTCTTGGAACTCAGGGCTTTCTGGTTAATAGAACCCTTACCCTAGGCGTAACTCAAACCTTAACCCTAGGAAGGAAAATCAGCCTATGGTTCGGGATGGTCTCATGGAAATATCAGTGGTGGCAGCCAAGTTGCGTCACTTTTGCGCTCCCCTTGGGATGCCTTTTGCAGCTGCAGTGTGCCTGGAGCCCAGGGCTTCCTGGTTTTAAAAGTCCTAGGCCTAAGCCTAACAGTAACCCTGGAAAGGTAAATCAGCCGGGTATTAGGGTTCTTCCTAAGGGAAAAGCCGTGAAAGCAGCCATGTTGTGGCACTTCTGCACTCCCTTTGGGATGCCTTTGGCAGATGAAGTAAGCCTGGAACTCAGGGCTTCCTGGTTAAAAAAATTCAAGCCCTAGGCTGAACCCTAACCCTAACCCTAGGCAGATAAACCAGCCTAGGTATAGGGATGGTGCCAAGGAAAAAGCTGTGAAAGCTGCCATGTTGTTGCACTTTTGTACTCCCCTTGGGATGCCTTGAACAGCTGCAGTGTGCCTGGAGCTAAGGGCTTCCTAGTTTCAAAAATCCTAGCCCTAGGCCTAAGCCTAACAGTAACCCTGCGAAAGTAAATCAGCCTGATGTTAGGCTTCTTGCCAAGGAAAAAGCCGTGAGAGCAGCAATGTTGTGGCACTTCTGCACTCCCTTTGGGATGCCTTTGGCAGATGAAGTAAGCCTGGAACTCAGGGCTTCCTGGTTAAAGAAATCCAAGCCCTAGGCTGAACCCTAACCCTAACCCTAGGCAGATAAATCAGCCTAGGTATAGGGATGGTGCCAAGGAAAAAGCTGTGAAAGCTGCCATGTTGTTGCACTTTTGTACTCCCCTTGGGATGCCTTGAACAGCTGCAGTGTGCTTGGAGCTAAGGGCTTCCTAGTTTCAAAAATCCTAGCCCTAGGCCTAAGCCTAACAGTAACCCTGGGAAAGTAAATCAGCCTGGTGTTAGGCTTCTTGCCAAGGAAAAAGCCGTGAAAGCAGCCATGTTGTGGCACTTTTGCACTCCCTTTTGGATGCCTTTCACAGCTCCAGTGTGCCTGGAACTCAGGGCTTCCTGCTTTTAAAAATCCTAGCCCTAGGCCGAACCCCAACCCTAAGACGAGAAAGGCAAATCAGCCAGGAATTAGGCATGTCCCCAAGGAAAAAGCTGTGGAGGCAGGCATGTTGTGGTACTTTTGCGCTCTTCTTGGCTAGTCCTTCGCAGTTGCTGTGTTCTTGGAACTCAGGGCTTTCTGGTTAATAGAACCCTTACCCTAGGCGTAACTCAAACCTTAACCCTAGGAAGGAAAATCAGCCTATGGTTCGGGATGGTCTCATGGAAATATCAGTGGTGGCAGCCAAGTTGCGTCACTTTTGCGCTCCCCTTGGGATGCCTTTCGCAGCTGCAGTGTGCCTGGAGCCCAGGGCTTCCTGGTTTTAAAAGTCCTAGGCCTAAGCCTAACAGTAACCCTAGGAAGGTAAATCAGCCGGGTATTAGGGTTCTTCCTAAGGGAAAAGCCGTGAAAGCAGCCATGTTGTGGCACTTCTGCACTCCCTTTGGGATGCCTTTGGCAGATGAAGTAAGCCTGGAACTCAGGGCTTCCTGGTTAAAGAAATCCAAGCCCTAGGCTGAACCCTAACCCTAACCCTAGGCAGATAAATCAGCCTAGGTATAGGGATGGTGCCAAGGAAAAAGCTGTGAAAGCTGCCATGTTGTTGCACTTTTGTACTCCCCTTGGGATGCCTTGAACAGCTGCAGTGTGCCTGGAGCTAAGGGCTTCCTAGTTTAAAAAATCCTAGCCCTAGGCCTAAGCCTAACAGTAACCCTGGGAAGGTAAATCAGCCTGGTGTTAGGCGTCTTGCCAAGGAAAAAGCCGTGAAAGCAGCCATGTTGTGGCACTTTTGCACTCCCTTTTGGATGCCTTTCACAGCTCCAGTGTGCCTGGAACTCAGGGCTTCCTGCTTTTAAAAATCCTAGCCCTAGGCCGAACCGCAACCCTAAGACGAGAAAGGCAAATCAGCCAGGAATTAGGCATGTCCCCAAGGAAAAAGCTGTGGAGGCAGGCATGTTGTGGTACTTTTGCGCTCTTCTTGGCTAGTCCTTCGCAGCTGCTGTGTTCTTGGAACTCAGGGCTTTCTGGTTAATAGAACCCTTACCCTAGGCGTAACTCAAACCTTAACCCTAGGAAGGAAAATCAGCCTATGGTTCGGGATGGTCTCATGGAAATATCAGTGGTGGCAGCCAAGTTGCGTCACTTTTGCGCTCCCCTTGGGATGCCTTTTGCAGCTGCAGTGTGCCTGGAGCCCAGGGCTTCCTGGTTTTAAAAGTCCTAGGCCTAAGCCTAACAGTAACCCTAGGAAGGTAAATCAGCCGGGTATTAGGGTTCTTCCTAAGGGAAAAGCCGTGAAAGCAGCCATGTTGTGGCACTTCTGCACTCCCTTTGGGATGCCTTTGGCAGATGAAGTAAGCCTGGAACTCAGGGCTTCCTGGTTAAAGAAATCCAAGCCCTAGGCTGAACCCTAACCCTAACCCTAGGCAGATAAATCAGCCTAGGTATAGGGATGGTGCCAAGGAAAAAGCTGTGAAAGCTGCCATGTTGTTGCACTTTTGTACTCCCCTTGGGATGCCTTGAACAGCTGCAGTGTGCCTGGAGCCCAGGGCTTCCTAGTTTCAAAAATCCTAGCCCTAGGCCTAAGCCTAACAGTAACCCTGGGAAGGTAAGTCAGCCTGGTGTTAGGCGTCTTGCCAAGGAAAAAGCCGTGAAAGCAGCCATGTTGTGGCACTTTTGCACTCCCTTTTGGATGCCTTTCACAGCTCCAGTGTGCCTGGAACTCAGGGCTTCCTGCTTTTAATAATCCTAGCCCTAGGCCGAACTCCAACCCTAAGACGAGAAAGGCAAATCAGCCAGGAATTAGGCATGTCCCCAAGGAAAAAGCTGTGGAGGCAGGCATGTTGTGGTACTTTTGCGCTCTTCTTGGCTAGTCCTTCGCAGCTGCTGTGTTCTTGGAACTCAGGGCTTTCTGGTTAATAGAACCCTTACCCTAGGCGTAACTCAAACCTTAACCCTAGGAAGGAAAATCAGCCTATGGTTCGGGATGGTCTCACGGAAATATCAGTGGTGGCAGCCAAGTTGCGTCACTTTTGCGCTCCCCTTGGGATGCCTTTTGCAGCTGCAGTGTGCCTGGAGCCCAGGGCTTCCTGGTTTTAAAAGTCCTAGGCCTAAGCCTAACAGTAACCCTAGGAAGGTAAATCAGCCGGGTATTAGGGTTCTTCCTAAGGGAAAAGCCGTGAAAGCAGCCATGTTGTGGCACTTCTGCACTCCCTTTGGGATGCCTTTGGCAGATGAAGTAAGCCTGGAACTCAGGGCTTCCTGGTTAAAGAAATCCAAGCCCTAGGCTGAACCCTAACCCTAACCCTAGGCAGATAAATCAGCCTAGGTATAGGGATGGTGCCAAGGAAAAAGCTGTGAAAGCTGCCATGTTGTTGCACTTTTGTACTCCCCTTGGGATGCCTTGAACAGCTGCAGTGTGCCTGGAGCTAAGGGCTTCCTAGTTTCAAAAATCCTAGCCCTAGGCCTAAGCCTAACAGTAACCCTGGGAAAGTAAATCAGCCTGATGTTAGGCTTCTTGCCAAGGAAAAAGCCGTGAGAGCAGCCATGTTGTGGCACTTCTGCACTCCCTTTGGGATGCCTTTGGCAGATGAAGTAAGCCTGGAACTCAGGGCTTCCTGGTTAAAGAAATCCAAGCCCTAGGCTGAACCCTAACCCTAACCCTAGGCAGATAAATCAGCCTAGGTATAGGGATGGTGCCAATGAAAAAGCTGTGAAAGCTGCCATGTTGCACTTTTGTACTCCCCTTGGGATGCCTTGAACAGCTGCAGTGTGCCTGGAGCTAAGGGCTTCCTAGTTTCAAAAATCCTAGCCCTAGGCCTAAGCCTAACAGTAACCCTGGGAAAGTAAATCAGCCTGGTGTTAGGCTTCTTGCCAAGGAAAAAGCCGTGAAAGCAGCCATGTTGTGGCACTTTTGCACTCCCTTTTGGATGCCTTTCACAGCTCCAGTGTGCCTGGAACTCAGGGCTTCCTGCTTTTAAAAATCCTAGCCCTAGGCCGAACCCCAACCCTAAGACGAGAAAGGCAAATCAGCCAGGAATTAGGCATGTCCCCAAGGAAAAAGCTGTGGAGGCAGGCATGTTGTGGTACTTTTGCGCTCTTCTTGGCTAGTCCTTCGCAGTTGCTGTGTTCTTGGAACTCAGGGCTTTCTGGTTAATAGAACCCTTACCCTAGGCGTAACTCAAACCTTAACCCTAGGAAGGAAAATCAGCCTATGGTTCGGGATGGTCTCATGGAAATATCAGTGGTGGCAGCCAAGTTGCGTCACTTTTGCGCTCCCCTTGGGATGCCTTTCGCAGCTGCAGTGTGCCTGGAGCCCAGGGCTTCCTGGTTTTAAAAGTCCTAGGCCTAAGCCTAACAGTAACCCTAGGAAGGTAAATCAGCCGGGTATTAGGGTTCTTCCTAAGGGAAAAGCCGTGAAAGCAGCCATGTTGTGGCACTTCTGCACTCCCTTTGGGATGCCTTTGGCAGATGAAGTAAGCCTGGAACTCAGGGCTTCCTGCTTAAAGAAATCCAAGCCCTAGGCTGAACCCTAACCCTAACCCTAGGCAGATAAATCAGCCTAGGTATAGGGATGGTGCCAAGGAAAAAGCTGTGAAAGCTGCCATGTTGTTGCACTTTTGTACTCCCCTTGGGATGCCTTGAACAGCTGCAGTGTGCCTGGAGCTAAGGGCTTCCTAGTTTAAAAAATCCTAGCCCTAGGCCTAAGCCTAACAGTAACCCTGGGAAGGTAAATCAGCCTGGTGTTAGGCGTCTTGCCAAGGAAAAAGCCGTGAAAGCAGCCATGTTGTGGCACTTTTGCACTCCCTTTTGGATGCCTTTCACAGCTCCAGTGTGCCTGGAACTCAGGGCTTCCTGCTTTTAAAAATCCTAGCCCTAGGCCGAACCCCAACCCTAAGACGAGAAAGGCAAATCAGCCAGGAATTAGGCATGTCCCCAAGGAAAAAGCTGTGGAGGCAGGCATGTTGTGGTACTTTTGCGCTCTTCTTGGCTAGTCCTTCGCAGCTGCTGTGTTCTTGGAACTCAGGGCTTTCTGGTTAATAGAACCCTTACCCTAGGCGTAACTCAAACCTTAACCCTAGGAAGGAAAATCAGCCTATGGTTCGGGATGGTCTCATGGAAATATCAGTGGTGGCAGCCAAGTTGCGTCACTTTTGCGCTCCCCTTGGGATGCCTTTTGCAGCTGCAGTGTGCCTGGAGCCCAGGGCTTCCTGGTTTTAAAAGTCCTAGGCCTAAGCCTAACAGTAACCCTAGGAAGGTAAATCAGCCGGGTATTAGGGTTCTTCCTAAGGGAAAAGCTGTGAAAGCAGCCATGTTGTGGCACTTCTGCACTCCCTTTGGGATGCCTTTGGCAGATGAAGTAAGCCTGGAACTCAGGGCTTCCTGGTTAAAGAAATCCAAGCCCTAGGCTGAACCCTAACCCTAACCCTAGGCAGATAAATCAGCCTAGGTATAGGGATGGTGCCAAGGAAAAAGCTGTGAAAGCTGCCATGTTGTTGCACTTTTGTACTCCCCTTGGGATGCCTTGAACAGCTGCAGTGTGCCTGGAGCCCAGGGCTTCCTAGTTTCAAAAATCCTAGCCCTAGGCCTAAGCCTAACAGTAACCCTGGGAAGGTAAGTCAGCCTGGTGTTAGGCGTCTTGCCAAGGAAAAAGCCGTGAAAGCAGCCATGTTGTGGCACTTTTGCACTCCCTTTTGGATGCCTTTCACAGCTCCAGTGTGCCTGGAACTCAGGGCTTCCTGCTTTTAATAATCCTAGCCCTAGGCCGAACTCCAACCCTAAGACGAGAAAGGCAAATCAGCCAGGAATTAGGCATGTCCCCAAGGAAAAAGCTGTGGAGGCAGGCATGTTGTGGTACTTTTGCGCTCTTCTTGGCTAGTCCTTCGCAGCTGCTGTGTTCTTGGAACTCAGGGCTTTCTGGTTAATAGAACCCTTACCCTAGGCGTAACTCAAACCTTAACCCTAGGAAGGAAAATCAGCCTATGGTTCGGGATGGTCTCACGGAAATATCAGTGGTGGCAGCCAAGTTGCGTCACTTTTGCGCTCCCCTTGGGATGCCTTTTGCAGCTGCAGTGTGCCTGGAGCCCAGGGCTTCCTGGTTTTAAAAGTCCTAGGCCTAAGCCTAACAGTAACCCTAGGAAGGTAAATCAGCCGGGTATTAGGGTTCTTCCTAAGGGAAAAGCCGTGAAAGCAGCCATGTTGTGGCACTTCTGCACTCCCTTTGGGATGCCTTTGGCAGATGAAGTAAGCCTGGAACTCAGGGCTTCCTGGTTAAAGAAATCCAAGCCCTAGGCTGAACCCTAACCCTAACCCTAGGCAGATAAATCAGCCTAGGTATAGGGATGGTGCCAAGGAAAAAGCTGTGAAAGCTGCCATGTTGTTGCACTTTTGTACTCCCCTTGGGATGCCTTGAACAGCTGCAGTGTGCCTGGAGCTAAGGGCTTCCTAGTTTCAAAAATCCTAGCCCTAGGCCTAAGCCTAACAGTAACCCTGGGAAAGTAAATCAGCCTGATGTTAGGCTTCTTGCCAAGGAAAAAGCCGTGAAAGCAGCCATGTTGTGGCACTTCTGCACTCCCTTTGGGATGCCTTTGGCAGATGAAGTAAGCCTGGAACTCAGGGCTTCCTGGTTAAAGAAATCCAAGCCCTAGGCTGAACCCTAACCCTAACCCTAGGCAGATAAATCAGCCTAGGTATAGGGATGGTGCCAATGAAAAAGCTGTGAAAGCTGCCATGTTGCACTTTTGTACTCCCCTTGGGATGCCTTGAACAGCTGCAGTGTGCCTGGAGCTAAGGGCTTCCTAGTTTCAAAAATCCTAGCCCTAGGCCTAAGCCTAACAGTAACCCTGGGAAAGTAAATCAGCCTGGTGTTAGGCTTCTTGCCAAGGAAAAAGCCGTGAAAGCAGCCATGTTGTGGCACTTTTGCACTCCCTTTTGGATGCCTTTCACAGCTCCAGTGTGCCTGGAACTCAGGGCTTCCTGCTTTTAAAAATCCTAGCCCTAGGCCGAACCCCAACCCTAAGACGAGAAAGGCAAATCAGCCAGGAATTAGGCATGTCCCCAAGGAAAAAGCTGTGGAGGCAGGCATGTTGTGGTACTTTTGCGCTCTTCTTGGCTAGTCCTTCGCAGCTGCTGTGTTCTTGGAACTCAGGGCTTTCTGGTTAATAGAACCCTTAACCTAGGCGTAACTCAAACCTTAACCTTAGGAAGGAAAATCAACCTATGGTTCGGGATGGTCTCATGGAAATATCAGTGGTGGCAGCCAAGTTGCGTCACTTTTGCGCTCCCCTTGGGATGCCTTTTGCAGCTGCAGTGTGCCTGGAGCCCAGGGCTTCCTGGTTTTAAAAGTCCTAGGCCTAAGCCTAACAGTAACCCTAGGAAGGTAAATCAGCCGGGTATTAGGGTTCTTCCTAAGGGAAAAGCCGTGAAAGCAGCCATGTTGTGGCACTTCTGCACTCCCTTTGGGATGCCTTTGGCAGATGAAGTAAGCCTGGAACTCAGGGCTTCCTGGTTAAAGAAATCCAAGCCCTAGGCTGAACCCTAACCCTAACCCTAGGCAGATAAATCAGCCTAGGTATAGGGATGGTGCCAAGGAAAAAGCTGTGAAAGCTGCCATGTTGTTGCACTTTTGTACTCCCCTTGGGATGCCTTGAACAGCTGCAGTGTGCCTGGAGCCCAGGGCTTCCTAGTTTCAAAAATCCTAGCCCTAGGCCTAAGCCTAACAGTAACCCTGGGAAGGTAAGTCAGCCTGGTGTTAGGCGTCTTGCCAAGGAAAAAGCCGTGAAAGCAGCCATGTTGTGGCACTTTTGCACTCCCTTTTGGATGCCTTTCACAGCTCCAGTGTGCCTGGAACTCAGGGCTTCCTGCTTTTAAAAATCCTAGCCCTAGGCCGAACCCCAACCCTAAGACGAGAAAGGCAAATCAGCCAGGAATTAGGCATGTCCCCAAGGAAAAAGCTGTGGAGGCAGGCATGTTGTGGTACTTTTGCGCTCTTCTTGGCTAGTCCTTCGCAGCTGCTGTGTTCTTGGAACTCAGGGCTTTCTGGTTAATAGAACCCTTACCCTAGGCGTAACTCAAACCTTAACCCTAGGAAGGAAAATCAGCCTATGGTTCGGGATGGTCTCATGGAAATATCAGTGGTGGCAGCCAAGTTGCGTCACTTTTGCGCTCCCCTTGGGATGCCTTTTGCAGCTGCAGTGTGCCTGGAGCCCAGGGCTTCCTGGTTTTAAAAGTCCTAGGCCTAAGCCTAACAGTAACCCTAGAAAGGTAAATCAGCCGGGTATTAGGGTTCTTCCTAAGGGAAAAGCCGTGAAAGCAGCCATGTTGTGGCACTTCTGCACTCCCTTTGGGATGCCTTTGGCAGATGAAGTAAGCCTGGAACTCAGGGCTTCCTGGTTAAAGAAATCCAAGCCCTAGGCTGAACCCTAACCCTAACCCTAGGCAGATAAATCAGCCTAGGTATAAGGATGGTGCCAAGGAAAAAGCTGTGAAAGCTGCCATGTTGTTGCACTTTTGTACTCCCCTTGGGATGCCTTGAACAGCTGCAGTGTGCCTGGAGCCCAGGGCTTCCTAGTTTCAAAAATCCTAGCCCTAGGCCTAAGCCTAACAGTAACCCTGGGAAAGTAAATCAGCCTGATGTTAGGCTTCTTGCCAAGGAAAAAGCCGTGAGAGCAGCCATGTTGTGGCACTTCTGCACTCCCTTTGGGATGCCTTTGGCAGATGAAGTAAGCCTGGAACTCAGGGCTTCCTGGTTAAAGAAATCCAAGCCCTAGGCTGAACCCTAACCCTAACCCTAGGCAGATAAATCAGCCTAGGTATAGGGATGGTGCCAATGAAAAAGCTGTGAAAGCTGCCATGTTGTTGCACTTTTGTACTCCCCTTGGGATGCCTTGAACAGCTGCAGTGTGCCTGGAGCCCAGGGCTTCCTAGTTTAAAAAATCCTAGCCCTAGGCCTAAGCCTAACAGTAACCCTGGGAAGGTAAGTCAGCCTGGTGTTAGGCGTCTTGCCAAGGAAAAAGCCGTGAAAGCAGCCATGTTGTGGCACTTTTGCACTCCCTTTTGGATGCCTTTCACAGCTCCAGTGTGCCTGGAACTCAGGGCTTCCTGCTTTTAATAATCCTAGCCCTAGGCCGAACTCCAACCCTAAGACGAGAAAGGCAAATCAGCCAGGAATTAGGCATGTCCCCAAGGAAAAAGCTGTGGAGGCAGGCATGTTGTGGTACTTTTGCGCTCTTCTTGGCTAGTCCTTCGCAGCTGCTGTGTTCTTGGAACTCAGGGCTTTCTGGTTAATAGAACCCTTACCCTAGGCGTAACTCAAACCTTAACCCTAGGAAGGAAAATCAGCCTATGGTTCGGGATGGTCTCACGGAAATATCAGTGGTGGCAGCCAAGTTGCGTCACTTTTGCGCTCCCCTTGGGATGCCTTTTGCAGCTGCAGTGTGCCTGGAGCCCAGGGCTTCCTGGTTTTAAAAGTCCTAGGCCTAAGCCTAACAGTAACCCTAGGAAGGTAAATCAGCCGGGTATTAGGGTTCTTCCTAAGGGAAAAGCCGTGAAAGCAGCCATGTTGTGGCACTTCTGCACTCCCTTTGGGATGCCTTTGGCAGATGAAGTAAGCCTGGAACTCAGGGCTTCCTGGTTAAAGAAATCCAAGCCCTAGGCTGAACCCTAACCCTAACCCTAGGCAGATAAATCAGCCTAGGTATAGGGATGGTGCCAAGGAAAAAGCTGTGAAAGCTGCCATGTTGTTGCACTTTTGTACTCCCCTTGGGATGCCTTGAACAGCTGCAGTGTGCCTGGAGCTAAGGGCTTCCAAGTTTCAAAAATCCTAGCCCTAGGCCTAAGCCTAACATTAACCCTGGGAAAGTAAATCAGCCTGATGTTAGGCTTCTTGCCAAGGAAAAAGCCGTGAGAGCAGCCATGTTGTGGCACTTCTGCACTCCCTTTGGGATGCCTTTGGCAGATGAAGTAAGCCTGGAACTCAGGGCTTCCTGGTTAAAGAAATCCAAGCCCTAGGCTGAACCCTAACCCTAACCCTAGGCAGATAAATCAGCCTAGGTATAGGGATGGTGCCAATGAAAAAGCTGTGAAAGCTGCCATGTTGCACTTTTGTACTCCCCTTGGGATGCCTTGAACAGCTGCAGTGTGCCTGGAGCTAAGGGCTTCCTAGTTTCAAAAATCCTAGCCCTAGGCCTAAGCCTAACAGTAACCCTGGGAAAGTAAATCAGCCTGGTGTTAGGCTTCTTGCCAAGGAAAAAGCCGTGAAAGCAGCCATGTTGTGGCACTTTTGCACTCCCTTTTGGATGCCTTTCACAGCTCCAGTGTGCCTGGAACTCAGGGCTTCCTGCTTTTAAAAATCCTAGCCCTAGGCCGAACCCCAACCCTAAGACGAGAAAGGCAAATCAGCCAGGAATTAGGCATGTCCCCAAGGAAAAAGCTGTGGAGGCAGGCATGTTGTGGTACTTTTGCGCTCTTCTTGGCTAGTCCTTCGCAGCTGCTGTGTTCTTGGAACTCAGGGCTTTCTGGTTAATAGAACCCTTAACCTAGGCGTAACTCAAACCTTAACCTTAGGAAGGAAAATCAACCTATGGTTCGGGATGGTCTCATGGAAATATCAGTGGTGGCAGCCAAGTTGCGTCACTTTTGCGCTCCCCTTGGGATGCCTTTTGCAGCTGCAGTGTGCCTGGAGCCCAGGGCTTCCTGGTTTTAAAAGTCCTAGGCCTAAGCCTAACAGTAACCCTAGGAAGGTAAATCAGCCGGGTATTAGGGTTCTTCCTAAGGGAAAAGCCGTGAAAGCAGCCATGTTGTGGCACTTCTGCACTCCCTTTGGGATGCCTTTGGCAGATGAAGTAAGCCTGGAACTCAGGGCTTCCTGGTTAAAGAAATCCAAGCCCTAGGCTGAACCCTAACCCTAACCCTAGGCAGATAAATCAGCCTAGGTATAGGGATGGTGCCAAGGAAAAAGCTGTGAAAGCTGCCATGTTGTTGCACTTTTGTACTCCCCTTGGGATGCCTTGAACAGCTGCAGTGTGCCTGGAGCCCAGGGCTTCCTAGTTTCAAAAATCCTAGCCCTAGGCCTAAGCCTAACAGTAACCCTGGGAAGGTAAGTCAGCCTGGTGTTAGGCGTCTTGCCAAGGAAAAAGCCGTGAAAGCAGCCATGTTGTGGCACTTTTGCACTCCCTTTTGGATGCCTTTCACAGCTCCAGTGTGCCTGGAACTCAGGGCTTCCTGCTTTTAAAAATCCTAGCCCTAGGCCGAACCCCAACCCTAAGACGAGAAAGGCAAATCAGCCAGGAATTAGGCATGTCCCCAAGGAAAAAGCTGTGGAGGCAGGCATGTTGTGGTACTTTTGCGCTCTTCTTGGCTAGTCCTTCGCAGCTGCTGTGTTCTTGGAACTCAGGGCTTTCTGGTTAATAGAACCCTTACCCTAGGCGTAACTCAAACCTTAACCCTAGGAAGGAAAATCAGCCTATGGTTCGGGATGGTCTCATGGAAATATCAGTGGTGGCAGCCAAGTTGCGTCACTTTTGCGCTCCCCTTGGGATGCCTTTTGCAGCTGCAGTGTGCCTGGAGCCCAGGGCTTCCTGGTTTTAAAAGTCCTAGGCCTAAGCCTAACAGTAACCCTAGAAAGGTAAATCAGCCGGGTATTAGGGTTCTTCCTAAGGGAAAAGCCGTGAAAGCAGCCATGTTGTGGCACTTCTGCACTCCCTTTGGGATGCCTTTGGCAGATGAAGTAAGCCTGGAACTCAGGGCTTCCTGGTTAAAGAAATCCAAGCCCTAGGCTGAACCCTAACCCTAACCCTAGGCAGATAAATCAGCCTAGATATAGGGATGGTGCCAAGGAAAAAGCTGTGAAAGCTGCCATGTTGTTGCACTTTTGTACTCCCCTTGGGATGCCTTGAACAGCTGCAGTGTGCCTGGAGCCCAGGGCTTCCTAGTTTCAAAAATCCTAGCCCTAGGCCTAAGCCTAACAGTAACCCTGGGAAAGTAAATCAGCCTGATGTTAGGCTTCTTGCCAAGGAAAAAGCCGTGAGAGCAGCCATGTTGTGGCACTTCTGCACTCCCTTTGGGATGCCTTTGGCAGATGAAGTAAGCCTGGAACTCAGGGCTTCCTGGTTAAAGAAATCCAAGCCCTAGGCTGAACCCTAACCCTAACCCTAGGCAGATAAATCAGCCTAGGTATAGGGATGGTGCCAATGAAAAAGCTGTGAAAGCTGCCATGTTGCACTTTTGTACTCCCCTTGGGATGCCTTGAACAGCTGCAGTGTGCCTGGAGCTAAGGGCTTCCTAGTTTCAAAAATCCTAGCCCTAGGCCTAAGCCTAACAGTAACCCTGGGAAAGTAAATCAGCCTGGTGTTAGGCTTCTTGCCAAGGAAAAAGCCGTGAAAGCAGCCATGTTGTGGCACTTTTGCACTCCCTTTTGGATGCCTTTCACAGCTCCAGTGTGCCTGGAACTCAGGGCTTCCTGCTTTTAAAAATCCTAGCCCTAGGCCGAACCCCAACCCTAAGACGAGAAAGGCAAATCAGCCAGGAATTAGGCATGTCCCCAAGGAAAAAGCTGTGGAGGCAGGCATGTTGTGGTACTTTTGCGCTCTTCTTGGCTAGTCCTTCGCAGCTGCTGTGTTCTTGGAACTCAGGGCTTTCTGGTTAATAGAACCCTTAACCTAGGCGTAACTCAAAACTTAACCCTAGGAAGGAAAATCAACCTATGGTTCGGGATGGTCTCATGGAAATATCAGTGGTGGCAGCCAAGTTGCGTCACTTTTGCGCTCCCCTTGGGATGCCTTTTGCAGCTGCAGTGTGCCTGGAGCCCAGGGCTTCCTGGTTTTAAAAGTCCTAGGCCTAAGCCTAACAGTAACCCTAGGAAGGTAAATCAGCCGGGTATTAGGGTTCTTCCTAAGGGAAAAGCCGTGAAAGCAGCCATGTTGTGGCACTTCTGCACTCCCTTTGGGATGCCTTTGGCAGATGAAGTAAGCCTGGAACTCAGGGCTTCCTGGTTAAAGAAATCCAAGCCCTAGGCTGAAGCCTAACCCTAACCCTAGGCAGATAAATCAGCCTAGGTATAGGGATGGTGCCAAGGAAAAAGCTGTGAAAGCTGCCATGTTGTTGCACTTTTGTACTCCCCTTGGGATGCCTTGAACAGCTGCAGTGTGCCTGGAGCTAAGGGCTTCCTAGTTTAAAAATCCTAGCCCTAGGCCTAAGCCTAACAGTAACCCTGGGAAGGTAAATCAGCCTGGTGTTAGGCGTCTTGCCAAGGAAAAAGCCGTGAAAGCAGCCATGTTGTGGCACTTTTGCACTCCCTTTTGGATGCCTTTCACAGCTCCAGTGTGCCTGGAACTCAGGGCTTCCTGCTTTTAAAAATCCTAGCCCTAGGCCGAACCCCAACCCTAAGACGAGAAAGGCAAATCAGCCAGGAATTAGGCATGTCCCCAAGGAAAAAGCTGTGGAGGCAGGCATGTTGTGGTACTTTTGCGCTCTTCTTGGCTAGTCCTTCGCAGCTGCTGTGTTCTTGGAACTCAGGGCTTTCTGGTTAATAGAACCCTTACCCTAGGCGTAACTCAAACCTTAACCCTAGGAAGGAAAATCAGCCTATGGTTCGGGATGGTCTCATGGAAATATCAGTGGTGGCAGCCAAGTTGCGTCACTTTTGCGCTCCCCTTGGGATGCCTTTTGCAGCTGCAGTGTGCCTGGAGCCCAGGGCTTCCTGGTTTTAAAAGTCCTAGGCCTAAGCCTAACAGTAACCCTAGGAAGGTAAATCAGCCGGGTATTAGGGTTCTTCCTAAGGGAAAAGCCGTGAAAGCAGCCATGTTGTGGCACTTCTGCACTCCCTTTGGGATGCCTTTGGCAGATGAAGTAAGCCTGGAACTCAGGGCTTCCTGGTTAAAGAAATCCAAGCCCTAGGCTGAACCCTAACCCTAACCCTAGGCAGATAAATCAGCCTAGGTATAGGGATGGTGCCAAGGAAAAAGCTGTGAAAGCTGCCATGTTGTTGCACTTTTGTACTCCCCTTGGGATGCCTTGAACAGCTGCAGTGTGCCTGGAGCCCAGGGCTTCCTAGTTTCAAAAATCCTAGCCCTAGGCCTAAGCCTAACAGTAACCCTGGGAAGGTAAGTCAGCCTGGTGTTAGGCGTCTTGCCAAGGAAAAAGCCGTGAAAGCAGCCATGTTGTGGCACTTTTGCACTCCCTTTTGGATGCCTTTCACAGCTCCAGTGTGCCTGGAACTCAGGGCTTCCTGCTTTTAAAAATCCTAGCCCTAGGCCGAACCCCAACCCTAAGACGAGAAAGGCAAATCAGCCAGGAATTAGGCATGTCCCCAAGGAAAAAGCTGTGGAGGCAGGCATGTTGTGGTACTTTTGCGCTCTTCTTGGCTAGTCCTTCGCAGCTGCTGTGTTCTTGGAACTCAGGGCTTTCTGGTTAATAGAACCCTTACCCTAGGCGTAACTCAAACCTTAACCCTAGGAAGGAAAATCAGCCTATGGTTCGGGATGGTCTCATGGAAATATCAGTGGTGGCAGCCAAGTTGCGTCACTTTTGCGCTCCCCTTGGGATGCCTTTTGCAGCTGCAGTGTGCCTGGAGCCCAGGGCTTCCTGGTTTTAAAAGTCCTAGGCCTAAGCCTAACAGTAACCCTAGAAAGGTAAATCAGCCGGGTATTAGGGTTCTTCCTAAGGGAAAAGCCGTGAAAGCAGCCATGTTGTGGCACTTCTGCACTCCCTTTGGGATGCCTTTGGCAGATGAAGTAAGCCTGGAACTCAGGGCTTCCTGGTTAAAGAAATCCAAGCCCTAGGCTGAACCCTAACCCTAACCCTAGGCAGATAAATCAGCCTAGATATAGGGATGGTGCCAAGGAAAAAGCTGTGAAAGCTGCCATGTTGTTGCACTTTTGTACTCCCCTTGGGATGCCTTGAACAGCTGCAGTGTGCCTGGAGCCCAGGGCTTCCTAGTTTCAAAAATCCTAGCCCTAGGCCTAAGCCTAACAGTAACCCTGGGAAAGTAAATCAGCCTGATGTTAGGCTTCTTGCCAAGGAAAAAGCCGTGAGAGCAGCCATGTTGTGGCACTTCTGCACTCCCTTTGGGATGCCTTTGGCAGATGAAGTAAGCCTGGAACTCAGGGCTTCCTGGTTAAAGAAATCCAAGCCCTAGGCTGAACCCTAACCCTAACCCTAGGCAGATAAATCAGCCTAGGTATAGGGATGGTGCCAATGAAAAAGCTGTGAAAGCTGCCATGTTGCACTTTTGTACTCCCCTTGGGATGCCTTGAACAGCTGCAGTGTGCCTGGAGCTAAGGGCTTCCTAGTTTCAAAAATCCTAGCCCTAGGCCTAAGCCTAACAGTAACCCTGGGAAAGTAAATCAGCCTGGTGTTAGGCTTCTTGCCAAGGAAAAAGCCGTGAAAGCAGCCATGTTGTGGCACTTTTGCACTCCCTTTTGGATGCCTTTCACAGCTCCAGTGTGCCTGGAACTCAGGGCTTCCTGCTTTTAAAAATCCTAGCCCTAGGCCGAACCCCAACCCTAAGACGAGAAAGGCAAATCAGCCAGGAATTAGGCATGTCCCCAAGGAAAAAGCTGTGGAGGCAGGCATGTTGTGGTACTTTTGCGCTCTTCTTGGCTAGTCCTTCGCAGCTGCTGTGTTCTTGGAACTCAGGGCTTTCTGGTTAATAGAACCCTTAACCTAGGCGTAACTCAAAACTTAACCCTAGGAAGGAAAATCAACCTATGGTTCGGGATGGTCTCATGGAAATATCAGTGGTGGCAGCCAAGTTGCGTCACTTTTGCGCTCCCCTTGGGATGCCTTTTGCAGCTGCAGTGTGCCTGGAGCCCAGGGCTTCCTGGTTTTAAAAGTCCTAGGCCTAAGCCTAACAGTAACCCTAGGAAGGTAAATCAGCCGGGTATTAGGGTTCTTCCTAAGGGAAAAGCCGTGAAAGCAGCCATGTTGTGGCACTTCTGCACTCCCTTTGGGATGCCTTTGGCAGATGAAGTAAGCCTGGAACTCAGGGCTTCCTGGTTAAAGAAATCCAAGCCCTAGGCTGAAGCCTAACCCTAACCCTAGGCAGATAAATCAGCCTAGGTATAGGGATGGTGCCAAGGAAAAAGCTGTGAAAGCTGCCATGTTGTTGCACTTTTGTACTCCCCTTGGGATGCCTTGAACAGCTGCAGTGTGCCTGGAGCTAAGGGCTTCCTAGTTTAAAAATCCTAGCCCTAGGCCTAAGCCTAACAGTAACCCTGGGAAGGTAAATCAGCCTGGTGTTAGGCGTCTTGCCAAGGAAAAAGCCGTGAAAGCAGCCATGTTGTGGCACTTTTGCACTCCCTTTTGGATGCCTTTCACAGCTCCAGTGTGCCTGGAACTCAGGGCTTCCTGCTTTTAAAAATCCTAGCCCTAGGCCGAACCCCAACCCTAAGACGAGAAAGGCAAATCAGCCAGGAATTAGGCATGTCCCCAAGGAAAAAGCTGTGGAGGCAGGCATGTTGTGGTACTTTTGCGCTCTTCTTGGCTAGTCCTTCGCAGCTGCTGTGTTCTTGGAACTCAGGGCTTTCTGGTTAATAGAACCCTTACCCTAGGCGTAACTCAAACCTTAACCCTAGGAAGGAAAATCAGCCTATGGTTCGGGATGGTCTCATGGAAATATCAGTGGTGGCAGCCAAGTTGCGTCACTTTTGCGCTCCCCTTGGGATGCCTTTTGCAGCTGCAGTGTGCCTGGAGCCCAGGGCTTCCTGGTTTTAAAAGTCCTAGGCCTAAGCCTAACAGTAACCCTAGGAAGGTAAATCAGCCGGGTATTAGGGTTCTTCCTAAGGGAAAAGCCGTGAAAGCAGCCATGTTGTGGCACTTCTGCACTCCCTTTGGGATGCCTTTGGCAGATGAAGTAAGCCTGGAACTCAGGGCTTCCTGGTTAAAGAAATCCAAGCCCTAGGCTGAACCCTAACCCTAACCCTAGGCAGATAAATCAGCCTAGGTATAGGGATGGTGCCAAGGAAAAAGCTGTGAAAGCTGCCATGTTGTTGCACTTTTGTACTCCCCTTGGGATGCCTTGAACAGCTGCAGTGTGCCTGGAGCCCAGGGCTTCCTAGTTTCAAAAATCCTAGCCCTAGGCCTAAGCCTAACAGTAACCCTGGGAAGGTAAGTCAGCCTGGTGTTAGGCGTCTTGCCAAGGAAAAAGCCGTGAAAGCAGCCATGTTGTGGCACTTTTGCACTCCCTTTTGGATGCCTTTCACAGCTCCAGTGTGCCTGGAACTCAGGGCTTCCTGCTTTTAAAAATCCTAGCCCTAGGCCGAACCCCAACCCTAAGACGAGAAAGGCAAATCAGCCAGGAATTAGGCATGTCCCCAAGGAAAAAGCTGTGGAGGCAGGCATGTTGTGGTACTTTTGCGCTCTTCTTGGCTAGTCCTTCGCAGCTGCTGTGTTCTTGGAACTCAGGGCTTTCTGGTTAATAGAACCCTTACCCTAGGCGTAACTCAAACCTTAACCCTAGGAAGGAAAATCAGCCTATGGTTCGGGATGGTCTCATGGAAATATCAGTGGTGGCAGCCAAGTTGCGTCACTTTTGCGCTCCCCTTGGGATGCCTTTCGCAGCTGCAGTGTGCCTGGAGCCCAGGGCTTCCTGGTTTTAAAAGTCCTAGGCCTAAGCCTAACAGTAACCCTAGAAAGGTAAATCAGCCGGGTATTAGGGTTCTTCCTAAGGGAAAAGCCGTGAAAGCAGCCATGTTGTGGCACTTCTGCACTCCCTTTGGGATGCCTTTGGCAGATGAAGTAAGCCTGGAACTCAGGGCTTCCTGGTTAAAGAAATCCAAGCCCTAGGCTGAACCCTAACCCTAACCCTAGGCAGATAAATCAGCCTAGGTATAGGGATGGTGCCAAGGAAAAAGCTGTGAAAGCTGCCATGTTGTTGCACTTTTGTACTCCCCTTGGGATGCCTTGAACAGCTGCAGTGTGCCTGGAGCCCAGGGCTTCCTAGTTTCAAAAATCCTAGCCCTAGGCCTAAGCCTAACAGTAACCCTGGGAAAGTAAATCAGCCTGATGTTAGGCTTCTTGCCAAGGAAAAAGCCGTGAGAGCAGCCATGTTGTGGCACTTCTGCACTCCCTTTGGGATGCCTTTGGCAGATGAAGTAAGCCTGGAACTCAGGGCTTCCTGGTTAAAGAAATCCAAGCCCTAGGCTGAAGCCTAACCCTAACCCTAGGCAGATAAATCAGCCTAGGTATAGGGATGGTGCCAAGGAAAAAGCTGTGAAAGCTGCCATGTTGTTGCACTTTTGTACTCCCCTTGGGATGCCTTGAACAGCTGCAGTGTGCCTGGAGCTAAGGGCTTCCTAGTTTCAAAAATCCTAGCCCTAGGCCTAAGCCTAACAGTAACCCTGGGAAAGTAAATCAGCCTGATGTTAGGCTTCTTGCCAAGGAAAAAGCCGTGAGAGCAGCCATGTTGTGGCACTTCTGCACTCCCTTTGGGATGCCTTTGGCAGATGAAGTAAGCCTGGAACTGAGGGCTTCCTGGTTAAAGAAATCCAAGCCCTAGGCTGAACCCTAACCCTAACCCTAGGCAGATAAATCAGCCTAGGTATAGGGATGGTGCCAAGGAAAAAGCTGTGAAAGCTGCCATGTTGTTGCACTTTTGTACTCCCCTTGGGATGCCTTGAACAGCTGCAGTGTGCCTGGAGCTAAGGGCTTCCTAGTTTCAAAAATCCTAGCCCTAGGCCTAAGCCTAACAGTAACCCTGGGAAAGTAAATCAGCCTGGTGTTAGGCTTCTTGCCAAGGAAAAAGCCGTGAAAGCAGCCATGTTGTGGCACTTTTGCACTCCCTTTTGGATGCCTTTCACAGCTCCAGTGTGCCTGGAACTCAGGGCTTCCTGCTTTTAAAAATCCTAGCCCTAGGCCGAACCCCAACCCTAAGACGAGAAAGGCAAATCAGCCAGGAATTAGGCATGTCCCCAAGGAAAAAGCTGTGGAGGCAGGCATGTTGTGGTACTTTTGCGCTCTTCTTGGCTAGTCCTTCGCAGTTGCTGTGTTCTTGGAACTCAGGGCTTTCTGGTTAATAGAACCCTTACCCTAGGCGTAATTCAAACCTTAACCCTAGGAAGGAAAATCAGCCTATGGTTCGGGATGGTCTCATGGAAATATCAGTGGTGGCAGCCAAGTTGCGTCACTTTTGCGCTCCCCTTGGGATGCCTTTTGCAGCTGCAGTGTGCCTGGAGCCCAGGGCTTCCTGGTTTTAAAAGTCCTAGGCCTAAGCCTAACAGTAACCCTAGGAAGGTAAATCAGCCGGGTATTAGGGTTCTTCCTAAGGGAAAAGCCGTGAAAGCAGCCATGTTGTGGCACTTCTGCACTCCCTTTGGGATGCCTTTGGCAGATGAAGTAAGCCTGGAACTCAGGGCTTCCTGGTTAAAGAAATCCAAGCCCTAGGCTGAACCCTAACCCTAACCCTAGGCAGATAAATCAGCCTAGGTATAGGGATGGTGCCAAGGAAAAAGCTGTGAAAGCTGCCATGTTGTTGCACTTTTGTACTCCCCTTGGGATGCCTTGAACAGCTGCAGTGTGCCTGGAGCTAAGGGCTTCCTAGTTTCAAAAATCCTAGCCCTAGGCCTAAGCCTAACAGTAACCCTGGGAAAGTAAATCAGCCTGATGTTAGGCTTCTTGCCAAGGAAAAAGCCGTGAAAGCAGCCATGTTGTGGCACTTTTGCACTCCCTTTTGGATGCCTTTCACAGCTCCAGTGTGCCTGGAACTCAGGGCTTCCTGCTTTTAAAAATCCTAGCCCTAGGCCGAACCCCAACCCTAAGACGAGAAAGGCAAATCAGCCAGGAATTACGCATGTCCCCAAGGAAAAAGCTGTGGAGGCAGGCATGTTGTGGTACTTTTGCGCTCTTCTTGGCTAGTCCTTCGCAGCTGCTGTGTTCTTGGAACTCAGGGCTTTCTGGTTAATAGAACCCTTACCCTAGGCGTAACTCAAACCTTAACCCTAGGAAGGAAAATCAGCCTATGGTTCGGGATGGTCTCATGGAAATATCAGTGGTGGCAGCCAAGTTGCATCACTTTTGCGCTCCCCTTGGGATGCCTTTTGCAGCTGCAGTGTGCCTGGAGCCCAGGGCTTCCTGGTTTTAAAAGTCCTAGGCCTAAGCCTAACAGTAACCCTAGGAAGGTAAATCAGCCGGGTATTAGGGTTCTTCCTAAGGGAAAAGCCGTGAAAGCAGCCATGTTGTGGCACTTCTGCACTCCCTTTGGGATGCCTTTGGCAGATGAAGTAAGCCTGGAACTCAGGGCTTCCTGGTTAAAGAAATCCAAGCCCTAGGCTGAAGCCTAACCCTAACCCTAGGCAGATAAATCAGCCTAGGTATAGGGATGGTGCCAAGGAAAAAGCTGTGAAAGATGCCATGTTGTTGCACTTTTGTACTCCCCTTGGGATGCCTTGAACAGCTGCAGTGTGCCTGGAGCCCAGGGCTTCCCAGTTTCAAAAATCCTAGCCCTAGGCCTAAGCCTAACAGTAACCCTGGGAAAGTAAATCAGCCTGATGTTAGGCTTCTTGCCAAGGAAAAAGCCGTGAAAGCAGCCATGTTGTGGCACTTTTGCACTCCCTTTTGGATGCCTTTCACAGCTCCAGTGTGCCTGGAACTCAGGGCTTCCTGCTTTTAAAAATCCTAGCCCTAGGCCGAACCCCAACCCTAAGACGAGAAAGGCAAATCAGCCAGGAATTACGCATGTCCCCAAGGAAAAAGCTGTGGAGGCAGGCATGTTGTGGTACTTTTGCGCTCTTCTTGGCTAGTCCTTCGCAGCTGCTGTGTTCTTGGAACTCAGGGCTTTCTGGTTAATAGAACCCTTACCCTAGGCGTAACTCAAACCTTAACCCTAGGAAGGAAAATCAGCCTATGGTTCGGGATGGTCTCATGGAAATATCAGTGGTGGCAGCCAAGTTGCATCACTTTTGCGCTCCCCTTGGGATGCCTTTTGCAGCTGCAGTGTGCCTGGAGCCCAGGGCTTCCTGGTTTTAAAAGTCCTAGGCCTAAGCCTAACAGTAACCCTAGGAAGGTAAATCAGCCGGGTATTAGGGTTCTTCCTAAGGGAAAAGCCGTGAAAGCAGCCATGTTGTGGCACTTCTGCACTCCCTTTGGGATGCCTTTGGCAGATGAAGTAAGCCTGGAACTCAGGGCTTCCTGGTTAAAGAAATCCAAGCCCTAGGCTGAAGCCTAACCCTAACCCTAGGCAGATAAATCAGCCTAGGTATAGGGATGGTGCCAAGGAAAAAGCTGTGAAAGATGCCATGTTGTTGCACTTTTGTACTCCCCTTGGGATGCCTTGAACAGCTGCAGTGTGCCTGGAGCCCAGGGCTTCCCAGTTTCAAAAATCCTAGCCCTAGGCCTAAGCCTAACAGTAACCCTGGGAAAGTAAATCAGCCTGATGTTAGGCTTCTTGCCAAGGAAAAAGCCGTGAAAGCAGCCATGTTGTGGCACTTTTGCACTCCCTTTTGGATGCCTTTCACAGCTCCAGTGTGCCTGGAACTCAGGGCTTCCTGCTTTTTAAAATCCTAGCCCTAGGCCGAACCCCAACCCTAAGACGAGAAAGGCAAATCAGCCAGGAATTAGGCATGTCCCCAAGGAAAAAGCTGTGGAGGCAGGCATGTTGTGGTACTTTTGCGCTCTTCTTGGCTAGTCCTTCGCAGCTGCTGTGTTCTTGGAACTCAGGGCTTTCTGGTTAATAGAACCCTTACCCTAGGTGTAACTCAAACCTTAACCCTAGGAAGGAAAATCAGCCTATGGTTCGGGATGGTCTCATGGAAATATCAGTGGTGGCAGCCAAGTTGCGTCACTTTTGCGCTCCCCTTGGGATGCCTTTTGCAGCTGCAGTGTGCCTGGAGCCCAGGGCTTCCTGGTTTTAAAAGTCCTAGGCCTAAGCCTAACAGTAACCCTAGGAAGGTAAATCAGCCGGGTATTAGGGTTCTTCCTAAGGGAAAAGCCGTGAAAGCAGCCATGTTGTGGCACTTCTGCACTCCCTTTGGGATGCCTTTGGCAGATGAAGTAAGCCTGGAACTCAGGGCTTCCTGGTTAAAAAAATTCAAGCCCTAGGCTGAACCCTAACCCTAACCCTAGGCAGATAAATCAGCCTAGGTATAGGGATGGTGCCAAGGAAAAAGCTGTGAAAGCTGCCATGTTGTTGCACTTTTGTACTCCCCTTGGGATGCCTTGAACAGCTGCAGTGTGCCTGGAGCTAAGGGCCTCCTAGTTTCAAAAATCCTAGCCCTAGGCCTAAGCCTAACAGTAACCCTGGGAAAGTAAATCAGCCTGATGTTAGGCTTCTTGCCAAGGAAAAAGCCGTGAAAGCAGCCATGTTGTGGCACTTTTGCACTCCCTTTTGGATGCCTTTCACAGCTCCAGTGTGCCTGGAACTCAGGGATTCCTGATTTTAAAAATCCTAGCCCTAGGCCGAACCCCAACCCTAAGACGAGAAAGGCAAATCAGCCAGGAATTAGGCATGTCCCCAAGGAAAAAGCTGTGGAGGCAGGCATGTTGTGGTACTTTTGCGCTCTTCTTGGCTAGTCCTTCGCAGCTGCTGTGTTCTTGGAACTCAGGGCTTTCTGGTTAATAGACCCTTACCCTAGGCGTAACTCAAACCTTAACCCTAGGAAGGAAAATCAGCCTATGGTTCGGGATGGTCTCATGGAAATATCAGTGGTGGCAGCCAAGTTGCGTCACTTTTGCGCTCCCCTTGGGATGCCTTTTGCAGCTGCAGTGTGCCTGGAGCCCAGGGCTTCCTGGTTTTAAAAGTCCTAGGCCTAAGCCTAACAGTAACCCTAGGAAGGTAAATCAGCCGGGTATTAGGGTTCTTCCTAAGGGAAAAGCCGTGAAAGCAGCCATGTTGTGGCACTTCTGCACTCCCTTTGGGATGCCTTTGGCAGATGAAGTAAGCCTGGAACTCAGGGCTTCCTGGTTAAAGAAATCCAAGCCCTAGGCTGAACCCTAACCCTAACCCTAGGCAGATAAATCAGCCTAGGTATAGGGATGGTGCCAAGGAAAAAGCTGTGAAAGCTGCCATGTTGTTGCACTTTTGTACTCCCCTTGGGATGCCTTGAACAGCTGCAGTGTGCCTGGAGCTAAGGGCTTCCTAGTTTCAAAAATCCTAGCCCTAGGCCTAAGCCTAACAGTAACCCTGGGAAAGTAAATCAGCCTGATGTTAGGCTTCTTGCCAAGGAAAAAGCCGTGAGAGCAGCCATGTTGTGGCACTTCTGCACTCCCTTTGGGATGCCTTTGGCAGATGAAGTAAGCCTGGAACTCAGGGCTTCCTGGTTAAAGAAATCCAAGCCCTAGGCTGAACCCTAACTATAACCCTAGGCAGATAAATCAGCCTAGGTATAGGCATGGTGCCAAGGAAAAAGCTGTGAAAGCTGCCATGTTGTTGCACTTTTGTACTCCCCTTGGGATGCCTTGAACAGCTGCAGTGTGCCTGGAGCTAAGGGCTTCCTAGTTTCAAAAATCCTAGCCCTAGGCCTAAGCCTAACAGTAACCCTGGGATAGTAAATCAGCCTGGTGTTAGGCTTCTTGCCAAGGAAAAAGCCATGAAAGCAGCCATGTTGTGGCACTTTTGCACTCCCTTTTGGATGCCTTTCACAGCTCCAGTGTGCCTGGAACTCAGGGCTTCCTGCTTTTAAAAATCCTAGCCCTAGGCCGAACCCCAACCCTAAGACGAGAAAGGCAAATCAGCCAGGAATTAGGCATGTCCACAAGGAAAAAGCTGTGGAGGCAGGCATGTTGTGGTACTTTTGCGCTCTTCTTGGCTAGTCCTTCGCAGCTGCTGTGTTCTTGGAACTCAGGGCTTTCTGGTTAATAGAACCCTTACCCTAGGCGTAACTCAAACCTTAACCCTAGGAAGGAAAATCAGCCTATGGTTCGGGATGGTCTCATGGAAATATCAGTGGTGGCAGCCAAGTTGCGTCACTTTTGCGCTCCCCTTGGGATGCCTTTTGCAGCTGCAGTGTGCCTGGAGCCCAGGGCTTCCTGGTTTTAAAAGTCCTAGGCCTAAGCCTAACAGTAACCCTAGGAAGGTAAATCAGCCGGGTATTAGGGTTCTTCCTAAGGGAAAAGCCGTGAAAGCAGCCATGTTGTGCACTTCTGCACTCCCTTTGGGATGCCTTTGGCAGATGAAGTAAGCCTGGAACTCAGGGCTTCCTGGTTAAAGAAATCCAAGCCCTAGGCTGAACCCTAACCCTAACCCTAGGCAGATAAATCAGCCTAGGTATAGGGATGGTGCCAAGGAAAAAGCTGTGAAAGATGCCATGTTGTTGCACTTTTGTACTCCCCTTGGGATGCCTTGAACAGCTGCAGTGTGCCTGGAGCCCAGGGCTTCCTAGTTTCAAAAATCCTAGCCCTAGGCCTAAGCCTAACAGTAACCCTGGGAAAGTAAATCAGCCTGATGTTAGGTTTCTTGCCAAGGAAAAAGCCGTGAAAGCAGCCATGTTGTGGCACTTTTGCACTCCCTTTTGGATGCCTTTCACAGCTCCAGTGTGCCTGGAACTCAGGGCTTCCTGCTTTTAAAAATCCTAGCCCTAGGCCGAACCCCAACCCTAAGACGAGAAAGGCAAATCAGCCAGGAATTAGGCATGTCCCCCAAGGAAAAAGCTGTGGAGGCAGGCATGTTGTGGTACTTTTGCGCTCTTCTTGGCTAGTCCTTCGCAGCTGCTGTGTTCTTGGAACTCAGGGCTTTCTGGTTAATAGAACCCTTACCCTAGGTGTAACTCAAACCTTAACCCTAGGAAGGAAAATCAGCCTATGGTTCGGGATGGTCTCATGGAAATATCAGTGGTGGCAGCCAAGTTGCGTCACTTTTGCGCTCCCCTTGGGATGCCTTTTGCAGCTGCAGTGTGCCTGGAGCCCAGGGCTTCCTGGTTTTAAAAGTCCTAGGCCTAAGCCTAACAGTAACCCTAGGAAGGTAAATCAGCCGGGTATTAGGGTTCTTCCTAAGGGAAAAGCCGTGAAAGCAGCCATGTTGTGGCACTTCTGCACTCCCTTTGGGATGCCTTTGGCAGATGAAGTTAGCCTGGAACTCAGGGCTTCCTGGTTAAAAAAATTCAAGCCCTAGGCTGAACCCTAACCCTAACCCTAGGCAGATAAATCAGCCTAGGTATAGGGATGGTGCCAAGGAAAAAGCTGTGAAAGCTGCCATGTTGTTGCACTTTTGTACTCCCCTTGGGATGCCTTGAACAGCTGCAGTGTGCCTGGAGCTAAGGGCCTCCTAGTTTCAAAAATCCTAGCCCTAGGCCTAAGCCTAACAGTAACCCTGGGAAAGTAAATCAGCCTGATGTTAGGCTTCTTGCCAAGGAAAAAGCCGTGAAAGCAGCCATGTTGTGGCACTTTTGCACTCCCTTTTGGATGCCTTTCACAGCTCCAGTGTGCCTGGAACTCAGGGATTCCTGATTTTAAAAATCCTAGCCCTAGGCCGAACCCCAACCCTAAGACGAGAAAGGCAAATCAGCCAGGAATTAGGCATGTCCCCAAGGAAAAAGCTGTGGAGGCAGGCATGTTGTGGTACTTTTGCGCTCTTCTTGGCTAGTCCTTCGCAGCTGCTGTGTTCTTGGAACTCAGGGCTTTCTGGTTAATAGACCCTTACCCTAGGCGTAACTCAAACCTTAACCCTAGGAAGGAAAATCAGCCTATGGTTCGGGATGGTCTCATGGAAATATCAGTGGTGGCAGCCAAGTTGCGTCACTTTTGCGCTCCCCTTGGGATGCCTTTCGCAGCTGCAGTGTGCCTGGAGCCCAGGGCTTCCTGGTTTTAAAAGTCCTAGGCCTAAGCCTAACAGTAACCCTAGGAAGGTAAATCAGCCGGGTATTAGGGTTCTTCCTAAGGGAAAAGCCGTGAAAGCAGCCATGTTGTGGCACTTCTGCACTCCTTTTGGGATGCCTTTGGCAGATGAAGTAAGCCTGGAACTCAGGGCTTCCTGGTTAAAGAAATCCAAGCCCTAGGCTGAACCCTAACCCTAACCCTAGGCAGATAAATCAGCCTAGGTATAGGGATGGTGCCAAGGAAAAAGCTGTGAAAGCTGCCATGTTGTTGCACTTTTGTACACCCCTTGGGATGCCTTGAACAGCTGCAGTGTGCCTGGAGCTAAGGGCTTCCTAGTTTCAAAAATCCTAGCCCTAGGCCTAAGCCTAACAGTAACCCTGGGAAAGTAAATCAGCCTGGTGTTAGGCTTCTTGCCAAGGAAAAAGCCATGAAAGCAGCCATGTTGTGGCACTTTTGCACTCCCTTTTGGATGCCTTTCACAGCTCCAGTGTGCCTGGAACTCAGGGCTTCCTGCTTTTAAAAATCCTAGCCCTAGGCCGAACCGCAACCCTAAGACGAGAAAGGCAAATCAGCCAGGAATTAGGCATGTCCCCAAGGAAAAAGCTGTGGAGGCAGGCATGTTGTGGTACTTTTGCGCTCTTCTTGGCTAGTCCTTCGCAGCTGCTGTGTTCTTGGAACTCAGGGCTTTCTGGTTAATAGAACCCTTACCCTAGGCGTAACTCAAACCTTAACCCTAGGAAGGAAAATCAGCCTATGGTTCGGGATGGTCTCATGGAAATATCAGTGGTGGCAGCCAAGTTGCGTCACTTTTGCGCTCCCCTTGGGATGCCTTTTGCAGCTGCAGTGTGCCTGGAGCCCAGGGCTTCCTGGTTTTAAAAGTCCTAGGCCTAAGCCTAACAGTAACACTAGGAAGGTAAATCAGCCGGGTATTAGGGTTCTTCCTAAGGGAAAAGCCGTGAAAGCAGCCATGTTGTGGCACTTCTGCACTCCCTTTGGGATGCCTTTGGCAGATGAAGTAAGCCTGGAACTCAGGGCTTCCTGGTTAAAGAAATCCAAGCCCTAGGCTGAACCCTAACCCTAACCCTAGGCAGATAAATCAGCCTAGGTATAGGGATGGTGCCAAGGAAAAAGCTGTGAAAGCTGCCATGTTGTTGCACTTTTGTACTCCCCTTGGGATGCCTTGAACAGCTGCAGTGTGCCTGGAGCTAAGGGCTTCCTAGTTTTAAAAATCCTAGCCCTAGGCCTAAGCCTAACAGTAACCCTGGGAAGGTAAGTCAGCCTGGTGTTAGGCGTCTTGCCAAGGAAAAAGCCGTGAAAGCAGCCATGTTGTGGCACTTTTGCACTCCCTTTTGGATGCCTTTCAATGCTCCAGTGTGCCTGGAACTCAGGGCTTCCTGCTTTTAAAAATCCTAGCCCTAGGCCGAACCCCAACCCTAAGACGAGAAAGGCAAATCAGCCAGGAATTAGGCATGTCCCCAAGGAAAAGCTGTGGAGGCAGGCATGTTGTGCTACTTTTGCGCTCTTCTTGGCTAGTCCTTCGCAGCTGCTGTGTTCTTGGAACTCAGGGCTTTCTGGTTAATAGAACCCTTACCCTAGGCGTAACTCAAACCTTAACCCTAGGAAGGAAAATCAGCCTATGGTTCGGGATGGTCTCATGGAAATATCAGTGGTGGCAGCCAAGTTGCGTCACTTTTGCGCTCCCCTTGGGATGCCTTTCGCAGCTGCAGTGTGCCTGGAGCCCAGGGCTTCCTGGTTTTAAAAGTCCTAGGCCTAAGCCTAACAGTAACCCTAGGAAGGTAAATCAGCCGGGTATTAGGGTTCTTCCTAAGGAAAAGCCGTGAAAGCAGCCATGTTGTGGCACTTCTGCACTCCCTTTGGGATGCCTTTGGCAGATGAAGCAAGCCTGGAACTCAGGGCTTCCTGGTTAAAAAAATTCAAGCCCTAGGCTGAACCCTAACCCTAACCCTAGGCAGATAAACCAGCCTAGGTATAGGGATGGTGCCAAGGAAAAAGCTGTGAAAGATGCCATGTTGTTGCACTTTTGTACTCCCCTTGGGATGCCTTGAACAGCTGCAGTGTGCCTGGAGCTAAGGGCTTCCTAGTTTCAAAAATCCTAGCCCTAGGCCTAAGCCTAACAGTAACCCTGGGAAAGTAAATCAGCCTGATGTTAGGCTTCTTGCCAAGGAAAAAGCCGTGAGAGCAGCCATGTTGTGGCACTTCTGCACTCCCTTTGGGATGCCTTTGGCAGATGAAGTAAGCCTGGAACTCAGGGCTTCCTGGTTAAAGAAATCCAAGCCCTAGGCTGAACCCTAACCCTAACCCTAGGCAGATAAATCAGCCTAGGTATAGGGATGGTGCCAAGGAAAAAGCTGTGAAAGATGCCATGTTGTTGCACTTTTGTACTCCCCTTGGGATGCCTTGAACAGCTGCAGTGTGCCTGGAGCCCAGGGCTTCCTAGTTTCAAAAATCCTAGCCCTAGGCCTAAGCCTAACAGTAACCCTGGGAAAGTAAATCAGCCTGGTGTTAGGCTTCTTGCCAAGGAAAAAGCCGTGAAAGCAGCCATGTTGTGGCACTTTTGCACTCCCTTTTGGATGCCTTTCACAGCTCCAGTGTGCCTGGAACTCAGGGCTTCCTGCTTTTAAAAATCCTAGCCCTAGGCCGAACCCCAACCCTAAGACGAGAAAGGCAAATCAGCCAGGAATTAGGCATGTCCCCAAGGAAAAAGCTGTGGAGGCAGGCATGTTGTGGTACTTTTGCGCTCTTCTTGGCTAGTCCTTCGCAGTTGCTGTGTTCTTGGAACTCAGGGCTTTCTGGTTAATAGAACCCTTACCCTAGGCGTAACTCAAACCTTAACCCTAGGAAGGAAAATCAGCCTATGGTTCGGGATGGTCTCATGGAAATATCAGTGGTGGCAGCCAAGTTGCGTCAACTTTTGCGCTCCCCTTGGGATGCCTTTCGTAGCTGCAGTGTGCCTGGAGCCCAGGGCTTCCTGGTTTTAAAAGTCCTAGGCCTAAGCCTAACAGTAACCCTAGGAAGGTAAATCAGCCGGGTATTAGGGTTCTTCCTAAGGGAAAAGCCGTGAAAGCAGCCATGTTGTGGCACTTCTGCACTCCCTTTGGGATGCCTTTGGCAGATGAAGTAAGCCTGGAACTCAGGGCTTCCTGGTTAAAGAAATCCAAGCCCTAGGCTGAACCCTAACCCTAACCCTAGGCAGATAAATCAGCCTAGGTATAGGGATGGTGCCAAGGAAAAAGCTGTGAAAGCTGCCATGTTGTTGCACTTTTGTACTCCCCTTGGGATGCCTTGAACAGCTGCAGTGTGCCTGGAGCTAAGGGCTTCCTAGTTTCAAAAATCCTAGCCCTAGGCCTAAGCCTAACAGTAACCCTGGGAAAGTAAATCAGCCTGGTG